>NC_053498.1:130476371-130571371 GCF_905171775.1 Rana temporaria
TGAAATTGTAAAACTGCAAGACGTCCAATTACCATAGAATTTCATGGTGATCTGCGGTTCTATTGTAGTAATTCTGTGCTGTTTTAGCTGCATTGGTGCTAAGTGGCCACTTATACACGAATGAATTCTTTTCACTTGGGCTATTCGTTTTCTTGAGGCTTTCACATGTACCTGTCACATATGCGCGGTTACAGACAGAAGTGACTTAATTGATGGCTATCACATTAGAGAAGCATTTTGAAAGTTGTTATATTAGTATTTGCATGTAAATTGGCCCCATTACCTGTATTCAGTGCAGTTTTAGAAATGGCTTTTGTTGATGGAAATAAAATAAAAAAATAGCCCTTGATGGCTAATTTATTTGCCAAATTATATACATTACAAAGATCACGGTGAACTTCATTGTAGATGTTTACCGCCCCCCGAGTACCAGCCACCATCCTATGTCTGTTGGATGTGATGTGGGGGATGGCCTTCTCCTGGTGACCAGAAATTGCTGTGGCATAGGATACCCCAAATTTTTTTTTTTTGCCGCATGTGATAAGTATCTAAAAATGCTTTTGTTGTTGCTGTAGATGGGGGAGATTTGGGGAAAGATGGTTGGTCCTGGAGTTGTCTTTGTAAGGGAAACGTGCTGAGCGTAAAACAGACGCTGCTGCGTTAGATGAAAATGCTAGTTGAGTAACCTTTGTCTCTGGCTTCAATGCAAAGTCAATGACCTGGAACAAGCATGCAGCTAACTAATTTACATTGAAGTCGTTCTTGTTCCAGCCTAATGACTCGGAATGTTTTAAAGCCGTTGGTTCAGCATTGCGGCCAGGCAATTTGCATTTTTAAAAAGGGGACGTTTAGCAGTGGCAGCCTACATATTATCCAAGCACATGGGAGCTTTAACCTTCTTGGGTATTCTGTTTTAGACCAGCAAAACCGCAGCTGCTGTCGTCAACGCCGCCATTTTTAAAGCGGGGGTTCACCCGTACATAAAACTTTTTCCCCCTAGATGGATGCTCGTTTTGTCTAGGGGAATCGGCTAGTTGTTTTAAAATATGAGCTGTACTTACCGTTTACGAGATGCATCTTCTCCGTCGCTTCCGGGTATGGGCTGCGGGACTGGGCGTTCCTATTTTGATTGACAGTCTTCCGAGAGGCTTCCGACGGTCGCATCCATCGCGTCACGATTTTCCGAAAGAAGCCGAACGTCGGTGCGCAGGCGCAGTATAGAGCCGCACCGACGTTCGGCTTCTTTCGGCTACTAGTGACGCGATGGATGCGACTGTCGGAAGCCTCTCGGAAGACTGTCAATCAAGAAGGAACGCCCGCTCCCGAAGACCCATACCCCGGAAGCGACGGAGAAGATGCATCTCGAAAACGGTAAGTACGGATCATATTTTAATACAAATAGCCGATTCCCCTAGACAAAACGAGCATCCATCTAAGGGGATTGTTTGAAAAAATTCTTTTTTGGGTGAACTCCCGCTTTAAAGAAGAACTCCAGGCTCCTTCAGAAAAAATTCAGTCAGCAGGTACAAATACTGTAACTGCTGACTTTTTTAATATTGGGACACTTACCTGTCCACAAATCCAACGGTGTCTTCCCCCGAGCCATTTTTTTTTTTTCCCCAATCAGATATTGAGTGCTGCTGTTGCCATCTCGGCTAATGGCCTGTACACACGATCCGAATATCGTACGACGGATCGTACGACTTTTTTCGCTTAATAGTCGCAAGTAAAATGAAATGGGTCACAAATTCTCGTACGACCGACAAAAATAATCGGAAGTGATGTCATGTGTTGTAATGTATCTGTATCTTATTTTCGGACGACAACTGTACTGACTAAACGAAAATCGTACGATCTGACATCGTACGAGGAAATTTTTCGTGCATGTCCGGTTGAATTATATCGAATGAACTGTCATGATCGGCTCTCGAAAGTAGTGTACACACGATCCGAAAATCGTACGATTCTTCATCGGATGATCGTTATCGTCCGATATTCGGATCGTGTGTACGGGCCATTAGGGGAACCGGCAGTGCAGCCTTGCAGCCAATTTTTTTTACGGATTAACCAGATGCCTTCCAGGATACTAGTCCACTCGGCCAACATATGAGCTCTCTGGATCTGTCTGCAGTGGATAGCTTTAAACCAGCGACCCTCAACCCTTTTGGCACCAGGGACTAGTTACATGGAAGACCTTTTTTTTTCCACGGACTGGGGGGTAGGAGTTGGATGTGGGTAATGCTGGGGCTAATTAACACTGTGTGCGGTGATAGACATTTTACTGCATTGTAGAGCTGCACAATTGAATTAATGCTTAAAAAAATCATTATCGCGATCCGACCTCCCTCGCGATCTTACTACAGCATTTCCCGATTCAGAGCTGTCAAAAAAAAACTCGGCTGGCAAATGTTTATCAACATTGATGAAGAGAAACAATGTATCTCTGTTCTTTTAGATCAAAGGAATGAACTTCCGTCTCTAAACGAGGGCAGTTTAACCACTTAAAGACTAAGGGCCAGATTCACAGAGAGATACGACGGTGTATCTCCTGATACGCCGTCGTATCTCGGACTTAGGCCGGTCGTATCTGTGCGCCTGATTCATAGAATCAGTTACGCATAGATATGCCTAAGATCCGACAGGTGTAACTGTGTTACACCGTCGGATCTTAACTGCAATTTAAAAATGGCCACGGGGGGCGTTCTCGCTGATTTACGCTGTGAAATATGTAAATCAGCGAGATACGCCAATTCTCGAACGTACGCGGGCCAGACGCAGTGTTACGACGTTTACATAGCAGTTTTCCCGGCGTATACTTACCCCTGCTTCTATGAGGCGCATCCAGTGTTAAGTATAGCCGTCGTTCCCGCGTCAAATTTTTTTTTTTTACGTCGTTTGCGTACGCCGATTCTCAAACCTGCTCGTCGCAAGTTACGCTCACGCCGAAACCACTGACGTCCTAGCGACGTCAGTGGGAGCAATGCACGCCGGGAAAAATCGCGGACAGCGCATGCGCATTTAAATCGGTGCGGGGACGCGTCTGATTTAAATAGTACACTCCCCCTAGCCGCGGAATTTGAATTTCGCCGGGGGATTTACGATCCGCCGCCGCAAGTATGGAGGTAAGTGTTTTGTGAATTACCCACTTGCCTCTCAAACTTGCGGCAGCGGATCTTAAATCACATAGATCACGCGGATCTAAAGATCCGCTGATCTATGTGAATCTAGCCCTAAACCTCTTTTGACACTTGCTGCTTACAAGTTGAGATCTGTATTTTGTGCTAGAAAAGTGTATGTATGTGTGTGTGTGTGTGTGTATATATATATATATATATATATATATATATATATATATATATTAGCAAAGAGAATAAATTGGGGACCCCTGGCCTAAACAACCGTAAATTAACATGGATGAAAGCCTATATTTAACTTTTCTTAATGTGTCCCCCCCCCCCCCATCCTATCTATCCTATCTATCCTATCTATCCTGCCTAACCTGTATAAATAAGAGGTGTGTACTTTTTTTTTTATTTTCAATTTGCTTTGGTCTGGTCACCTGACTTCCCACCGACAAGCGAGGCAAAACTTTGAGGTCATGTGACTGGGCCGAAGCAGATGAAAAATAGGAAAGCACACTTTTATATATATATATATATATATATATATATATATATATATATATATATATATATATATATATATATATATATATATATTTATTTATTTATTTATTTATTTATTTATTTATTTATTTATTTAATAATTATTATTATTATTATTATTATTATATATAATAATAATTAATAATAATAATTATTTTTTTTTTTTTTTTTTTTTTTGTACAGGTTAGGCCAGATAGGTGGGAGACGGAGGAAGGAACTTTTTTTTATTTTTTTTTTAGAAAAAGGCAGTTTTAGGCTTTCTACCTTTTTAGTGCATTTGCAGTGCTTGCTGGATAAGCATCAGGGATTGCTTTGATTTGTTGCCTGGAATTGCTCTGTAATTAGTCATATTAAGAGATTTCAGCAGTTTCCCATTTTCAAACCACATTGGATTTCCATAAGACCGGAAACCTTCTTTAAGACATACAGTGTAATGGAGGAGTTATGTGACCAATTTAATGCTTAGTGAAGTTCTTGTAAAAGGCATACAGATTATTGGCAAGCAATCATGGGAGACACCATGGAAGGCTATAGAAGCTGAGCGGCGTGTCTCGTCTATTTTAGTTTTGTTGTTTTTGTGTTTTGCCCTCAGGAAAATTGAAGCGCTCTTGAACGATTAAAGGATAGCATCTTTCTTACCAGATCTTCTGGTTCATAAACTTTTACGACGGCCTTTCCTGAATGTTTACAAACTCGAATATCTGGTGAGACTGATGGGTTGTGTCATTGAAAGTAACGCTTTACTCGAGTTTTGTTCGTTTACTACTTTAACACAGCTTGGTCTTAAAACGTATTGAAAAGACTGCTGGGGTGGAAACAGCAGAAGAGTTAAGCCAAATGCAATGGAAGATCTCGTAGAGGACTATGGATTTATGAGAGTTGGAGAAAAGTTGAAGCTGTTGCCTGTAGCAGCCAATCGGACACAGATGCCAAACGGTACATAAAATTATTTTATAAACAAAACATAAGTGTAGCGCGACTTCGGGGGCGACTCTGCAAGTCGTCCTGAAGACTACTTCAGAGGCGACCCGCAAAACGACTTCTGTATAGAAGTCAATGCAGGTCGCCCCGAGCTGCCCCCCGAAGTTGTACATGAACCTTTTTCTAAGTCGGAGAGACTTGCGTCACTCCTATTAGAACGATTCTATTGCAATAATGGGACGCACCTCGTCAGGTGGCTGAGCCACCTGACGAGTCGCCCCAGTGTGAACCGCCTCTTATATGTTTTGTTTGTTACTTTCCATTTGTCTAGTGTTTTTTGTAGCTGCTTACTATCTACATAGCGCGGATTTATTTTGCTTAAAATTATTTTATAGTTGGTATGACCAACTGAATCATCTTTTGGTTTCTAGATAACTGGCTAGGATATCGATCTCCCAGCTCACTATTCTTAGGTGAGGCTTCAAATTATGGAGTTCTGGGTGGGAGATTTCTTTTATGTTTAAGAAAAGGGAAGCAGTCATGCGATTGGTTACTGAAAGAAGAAAAGGGGTTGCAGGGAGTAGATCCTGCCAATGCTGGACTTTGTGGCATCACTGTATGCGATGTGTTGGCGGACATGAGGTTTTTGGCCACTGGTCTTGTACTAAGGACATTCCAGGGATCTTTTCCTATAGGATCCCTCTTCGGTTCTACATTCCACATGGAGATCTATATGAATTTATTGGATATATAGCCCTTAATTGGGTGCAAAAACTCTATTCTCTATTTATATTAATAAATACCTGAGGAACCACACACAATTGGTTAAAGCGGAGTTCCACCTAAAAATGGAACTTCCGTTTAAGCCGCCACTCCTTACATGCCACATCTGGCATGCAATTTTTTTGGGGGGGGGGAGTGGGGGCTTCAGGAGAAGGGGACTTCCTGTCCCACTTCCTCCTTCCTCCGAGGGGCTGGAAAGGCGATTAGCTTAATCGACTTCTTGCAGCCCCTCCCTGTAGGCGAGCGCCTGTCCAATCGGACGGCGCCGCTCGCACATGCGTAGTGCCGCTTGCGCATGCGCAGTGGGTGCCCGGCCGTGAAGCCGAAAGCTGTCACTACCGGGTGCCCACACTAGGAATGAAGACGCTGGAGCCGTGGAGCAGGTAAGTGTCTGTTTATTAAAAGCCAGCAGCTACACTTTTTGTAGCTGCTGACTTTTAATAAACTTTAAAAAAAAAAAAGCTGGAACTCCCCTTTAACATGTAGACACATACATTACACCAAAGGATCTATTGCCCCTGTGTCCGCCCCACAGACACTTGTGATGCCTCGAACGTTTTGCTATGTGCCTTTTTAATGACATTTAACCTATGGGTCTCGAAGCAGGTATTAATGCATGGGCACTGCCCAGGGGCCCCAGGTGAATGAGGGCCCCATGATCGTATTGCATTAGATCATACTCTCCAACTGTCCCGGATTTGTTGGTCACGCTTTTTACTAAGCTGTCGCACGATGGCCGTGTCCCAAGCAGTGTCCTGGAACCCATAGTGTGACCTCCTGATCCCAGTATTGTGCCCTCCAGACACCCCTGTACTGTGCATTTCTTCCTTCATCCTTGTACTGTGCCCTTTGTGTTGATTAGTCTTTGATTTATGGAATGGGTTCTTGGTGCCGGTTCACACTACCGCGACTTGGGATCCAACTTGTGTCGCCCGACATAAGAAATTCAATTAACGTTAATGAGAGCCATCTTGATGTACACTACTGAAGACGCTCCGACTTCAGAAAAGGTTCCTGTACTACTTCAAGGCGTCTTCTAGGCAACTTGTACCCATAGATTTCAATGGAAGTTGCCTCCAAAGTCGGATCACAATCTTGACTGAAGCAACTTTACAGGAAGAGAAAATGTTTGTTTACTCAGGCAAACCCCTCCCTCAGAGCTGATTATTCTGTGATTGGCCACAGCCAAAGTCGCCTGTCCTGGAGGCAACTTTAAGTCGCGCTGAAGTTGCCTTGCAAAGTCGCGCTGTAAGTCGGGTTGCCTCTGTGTGAACCTGCTCTTATTGTTTCATATCAATTTTATTGAAAATAATATATTTTTAATTCAATCAACTATTTATACTGTAATTCTTTAGAGTAGGTATGTAAATTAGGGCCAGATGGCGCGGCCCAGTGCATTACTTTGCCCAGGGGCCCATGATGCTTTAAGATGACCCTGATACGATTTTGTTGTACTTTTTTTTTTTTTTTTTTTTTTTTTTTACTCTTTGGAATTTTTAAAATGTTCAAAATAAAATTATATATTTTTATACTCTCATGGTTTCTGTCTCATGTCATGCCATTAGCAGGATATACTCAACTGCAACCCCTTTTTCTTTGCTCTATGGTAACTTGGATGTGGCATGGGTAGAGGTCTTCCTTTACAATTGTAGTTGCTGAAAGATTTTCAGCATTCAAAGGCCTCTATGGTTGACACTGAGCTCAGTTTGAGTCCCACATTTAGACCTGTTACTAATAGAATTTCTCAGATTGGTGATATTCGCCATCGAAGATCAATGTACTGCTGCCTTACAGTGATTTAGTAGACTATGCTAACCGAACCACCCCAGGGCAACTATTTGGCATGCCTGCTGCATGAAAAACACTTGAAAAATGTGCCTTCATTTAATGCAAGCTGCTCCCCAACTTATGTCACAAATTGCCTTCTGTGATAATGATGGTAAAAAAAATAAACAGAATATCATTTTGAAGCAGGACAGGGCATAGAGCAGCCTTTCTTAACCTTTTTAATGCTGAAGACTCGGTGCAAATGCATGGAATCTACAACAACTCTACTATTGTTCCGTTGTTAATGATCTTTTATGTAATTTTTTTTTCAATAAATGTTTATCATTTTTACGAAGCCTTGTATATTTTCTGGGTACCGAGATAGTCCTCAAACACCATTGCCGTCATAGGGCACAGCTTTGGAGTAGCCCTTGACAATCCATCCCTCCTTCCTCGCTTTATATTTATAGGGTCATGGTACCAACCTACCCCTACTTGTTAACCCTTACATGAGGCAACGCCTTTTCAACGCTGAAGACTTGAAATGACTTTCCGCTCTCAGGGAACCCCTACTAACATTTATTATAACTTCAGTTCATAGTACATTAGCAGGATAGTCAGTGGGGAAGAGTGATTTGTGGTGGTTAATTTAAGCCAGTAATTATCCAAGAAGAAAAAAATTGCTCCTAGGTCAAGGAGCACCTAGCAACTTCTGAAGGAACCCAAAGGTTCCATGGAACCCTGGTTGGGCAAAAGGTTGGCAGAGTGTGTAGCTTTACTCAAATGTGTGTGTTTCTTTTGGGGGGGGGGGGGTAGTAGAATGGTTTTGTCTCTATAGCGGTTGTGTCTTCATTGCAGAATTGGCAACATGGTTGGGGTGGATCAATTGGGCTCCAGGTGATCCTGGAAACCATATGCTCTACACCACAGGTGTCAAACACAAGGCCGAATCCGCTCCAGCTCATTTCATGTGGCCCTCGCACCTCTCCTGCAGCTGCAAGAGGGCTCCAGCCCTCCTCTGGTTCTCCCCCAGACCTTTTACTTTCTACTTTCATGCAATGCATCCAGCAGCAGCGTAAGGAAAGGGGGGTGCGCTGTGATGTAAGGGAGAGTGGGGGGCTCACCTTCTGATGGTGGGGGGGCTCTCGACATCTAATGTAAGGGGAGGGGATGCGCTGGACATCTAATCTTACAGATGCAACCGGCCCTTTTGAGGGCAATCATAATGCTGATGCGGCCCACGATGAAACTGAGTTTGACACCCTTGCTCTAGTCTACACACATCCTTCATATAGCATTTCTATTATTTCTTCCACGATGTGGACCTATTACCTCTGGTCAGCTCATGTTGGCTTTGAAAATGGGGAGATTTGGCCTTGCTTTCTTTTCTGCTGCTCATCTTCACTTTGACAAGAAGTAAGGGGGACTCTACTTGGTGGGATCATAGGCAGTAATGAAAACGTGACCTTTTTCTCTTTCTATAGTGTTTTGCTAGTTGAGTTTCAAATGAGTGATCCAAGTGTGGTCTTCCAGCAGCTACTTTTTGGCCAAGTTCATTGGAAGCAAGTAAACGTGGACATGGAAGATTGAACCCTTGTGCTGTTGATTGTGGAAATAGGCTGGTATTGGTAGACCTTAAATCGCCATACTGTGCCTGCTGTCACCTTGAGAAGGCAGAATGCTCAAAAGCATCCTACATTACTAATAAATTCCCTGATATTGGTTGGTCAGAAGTTGTCTGGATAGGTCACAATGACGTACAACTGTCTCCCAGTTGGCCATAATCGCCCAGATCGGGGCTCTCCAAACTCCGGTTCTCCAGCTGTTGCAGACTCGCGTGACATTGAAAGACTGACATTCTGACACGACTAGGCAGGGCCGTTTGAAGACATTTGGGGGCCCCAAGCAAAAAAAAAGTGACTTTTCAAGTAGTTGAGAAGTGGGGAAGGGGGGGGGGATTCGCGGCTTACCTCTATCCTCCGCCTCACATGCATGCACATGTCGGCATATGTTGGTGTCCGCACAGGGGCCCCAGCAGGGAGGGCCCTTGCCGCGTCCTCCTGCAGTCCGGTCGGCCGTGTACCATAACCGCGCGGTACAGGGGATTCAGTTTGCTGTTTCCGGGGCCGGACTGAAAGGAAGTGAACACTCGGTGTGTGTGCACTTCCTGTCAGTCTGTCCGGAACAGGAACCTGAATCTCCTGTACCGCGCGGTTATGGTACACGGCCGACCAGACTGCAGGGGGACTCGGCAGGAAGGGCCCTCTCTGCTGGGGCCCCTGGCCAGCTTGCGGGCCCCAGGTAATTGCTTGCTTTGCCTGTCGGGTTCCGACGGGCCTGCGACTAGGCATGATAGAAATTGTAGTTCCTGAAGAACTGGAGGGCCATAGTTTGGAGACCACTGGTCCAGATCTTGAACAGCCAACTGATGTCGGCATCAACATCATTTGGTGTCATGAATCAGTTTCCAAGCTGAAATTTTAACTTGTTAAAGATGACACGTGTTGCCTTTTTGTAATCCACTCAACAGAACGTACAAAGAGGCCCTGTCTTTACAGCGTGTAGCATTCAGTATTCTGACACCTGCTACTAGATTCAAGTCTAGGGACTTGTCCATGTTGAATATATGGTAAAATCTTTGACCTGCTCTGCTGCCCTCTGGGAATATTCTTGGATCGGTAGCCAGAGGCTTTGTACAGCTGTGCGGAAACAAGTCCTTTCTTTTATCATCTCAAGACTCTGTATTATAATTGCAGTCATCATCCCAGGCCAATAATTGCCATCCCATATTGCGTATGAAAAACCGCCGGCTATCAGGCTTCGACACGTCGGGAGCTGCAGAATCTTTGAATACAATATTTCTATCTTCCTTGCCATTGTGTAGCTCTGGGAAGCCGCATGCCTTGCTGGCAGCTTAAGAATGGCTGCTATTTTCCCCGCTGAATAGAATTAATGATTTCTATGACTCACAGAACATGTTCCTGTTTTGAGATAAACACGAAAACAATGCAAGATGATTGCACATTATTCATTCCGCTCCTCGGTTGGGGATTGCTTGCAACTCGGGGGCAGGTCAACCGCTACTGTGTTGGATATGTTCCCCCTCCTACTCAATTTTTTATTTTTTTTGTAAATCTCTCAAATATGGATTGGATCAGAAAATCGAAACGTCATGTGCATTGAGTTGCTCTAATTGCATGCTTCCTGATATGAATATGTGAATGTCTTTTCTGTGTGTAATAAAGTGGAACTAAACACTCCTCAGTCAACATTTAACCATTTTTAATCCTTCTACTCCAAGCCTTAGTAAATGGAAAGGTATTTTGGATTTACTAGTTTTAAACTTTATTTCTTCAGTTACTTCCTGTTTTCAGGCCTAGGCCAAAACTGACATAAATTCCAGGAGTCTTCCTCTTCCAGGGGAGGGGCTTTTTCAGTTAAGCGCACTCTCCTGCCTGCATGCCTGAGCTAAGAGTAGACAAATTCCAGGAAATAAACACTACGTGAATCCTCTGCCCTTAGTCAAGATGACTGTGGCTAAAAATGCGAGGGGAGTGTCTTTCCCAAAAAAAATTCAACAAAATAATGCACGGCGACATGGATGGATGTGTGAGTTTGCTTTGAATATTAACCACTTCCATACAGGACATTTTCACCCCCTTCTTGCCCAGACCAATTTTTAGTTTTCAGCGCTGTTGCACTTTGCACGGTCATGCAACACTGTACCCAAATGAAATCTTTTTTTTTTTTATCCCACCAATGGAGCTTTCGTTTGGTATTTGATCATCTCTTCGGTTTTTATTTTTTCTGCTATAAACAAGAGCGACAATTAATTAACGTGGTGTGTGTGTGTGTGTGTGTGTGTGTGTGTGTGTGTGTGTGTGTGTGTGTGTGTGTGTGTGTGTGTGTGTGTGTGTGTTTTTTTTTATTACCGTATTTATCGGCCTATAGCGCGCACCCCTGATCTAGCCGTGAAATTCCTGGAAAAAATGTTTTATTGCTTAGTTTTGGTGTCTTGCCCGGCGTCCATCGGCGGCCTTGATTGATTGGTTTGCGCAAAAGTTATAGCATCTATGAAATAGGGGATAGATTTATGGCATTTTTATTTATTTTTACTAGTAATGGCAGCGATCTGCGTAATTATTATTTTTTTTTTTTTGTGACCGTAACATTGCGGCGGACGTATCGGACACTTTTGACATATTTTTTTTTTTTTTTTTTGGGACCATTCACATTTATACAGCGATTGGTGCTATAAATCTGCACTGATTACTGTGTAAATGTGACTGGCAGGGAATGGGTTAACACTAGGGGGGCGCTGAAGGGGTTATTATGTTCCCTGGGAGTGATTCTTGCTGTAGGGGGAGGGGACTCAGAAGGGGAGGAGACCAGACCATCTGTGTTCCTCTGTACTGGGAACACACATCGGTCTCCTCTCCTCTGAATGGAGGTGGATCTGTGTGTTTACACACACAGATCCACACTCCTGCCGTGATCGGTGGACATTGAGGGCACGCGCACCGGGTAACCAGTGGTGGCGCGCGTGCCCTCGATTTCTGGGAAGAAAAGACGTCATATGGCATTCACCCGGAGGGAGGGAGGGTTCCTGCCAGCGTCATAATATTATGGTCCGGTAAGGAAGGGGTTAAAATTAAATGAAATGGTGTTTTCAGTTTGGTGCTCAGACAGTCACACTCTGCTTTAAGCTGTTGGTGGGAAAATTTGACTTATTTAAAATATATCTGAACTTTAAAAGAAAGATTTACCTTTTTTAGGCTCCATACACATTGGACGTTAAAATAACGTTCTAAAAACGCCAGTAGCTTTGCAGTGAGTCTTATTGCAATAGCGTTTTTCCGCATTAGGATTTTTAAAAGTACATTTCCAATGGTTTAAAAAACGTTAAACGCTGGTGTTTTTGAGTATTTATTGACATTTATCAGCGTTTGGCTTTTTTTTTTTGTGGTCAGAAAAACGACTCTTGAACACGATTTTAGGGCGTTCAGAAAACGGCCCATAAACTCCACTGCTGATAAATGTGCATGGACACATAGGATACAATAGAGGGGAGTTTATGGGCTGTTAAAAAAAACAAGCCAAAAAAAAAAACTCCCAAAAAATTGCCGTTTTGAGAGCTTCAGTGTAGGGCCGAAACAACCAATTGATTATGAAACTAATAGATTACCACTTTCATAATCGGCCAGTAACATAACGGGGTTAGAAAAAATAAAATTGGCCCTTTATAGACCCCATTCACACCTAAGCGACAAAACGCGGGACGCTTCTGTCGCTAGAGGGGAGAATTCCCATTGCCGTCTATGGAGATGGTTCACATCTCATAGACGCGCAACGCCTGTCGCCTGAAAAAAAGTCCCGGACCCTTTTTTTCACGCGACAGGCGCGTTTTCCCATAGACAGCAATGGGAATACTTAATAAAAAAAAAAAAAATGAAACATTGTGTAATCGCGGCAAATCTGCCGCTACACGCGTACGCGGCTGTCGCTTAGGTGTGAATGCAGCCTTAGTACAAAAAGAGCAAATCGCTACTGTAAATATTACTTTCACTGTCCCACAGTAAAAAATGAACCCCTTACAGTAGCGATTATTTTCTCTTTTTGTACCAATTTTTTTTTTTTTTACCCCATTATGTTACTAAACATCTCAGGCCGGGGTCACACCTGTTTTTTTGGTGCTTTTTGCAGAAACGCACTACAGTTTGCATGGTTTCCTATGGAACACTATCACATCCATGATTTTTTTCAGCTGCTGCGTATTTGAAAAGGGCAAGGACTCTTTTTGACGCAAAACGGTGCTATATTGTTTTTTTGGTTTAATATACTTCAATGGAGAAGCTGCAAAAAAGCATGTAATGTGTTTTTGCGCAAGATGCTTTCCCCGACTTGTTCATTCCCCGACTTAGTTGGGGTAGGCGGTACACTTTGGTGGGGATGGATCAGCCACACCGTGTGACCTTTGACCTCTGGGAACCCGCCTTCTGACCTTTGGGGGAGGTCCCTGTCCTGAGTCCTAGCCATGTTCTTCAATGGGAAACCCTAACCCTCTAACCCTAACCCTGACGGAAATTTGTTTTTGAATCTGCCCAACGAGAAATTGGGCCAAAAAAATTAACAATGCAAATCGCTGTAAAATTTTTTATTTTTTTTTTATTAACTGATTAATCAAAACAATCGGCCAACTAATCGATTTATTAAAAAAATCGTTAGTTGCAGCCCAACTAACTAAACACAAGGGGCACACTTGTTCCAATGACAGCTGTGTAACCTTGGAGAGATTTCCCTTTACTTCCTGTTTAAGGGAGAAACAAGATGGAAATTGAAAGGAAATCTCTCCAATGGCACACAAAAAAAAACTGAAAACTTAAAAATAAAGAATTTTCCCTGCTCCTCCTATGTATATAAAAAAAAAAAAGCTTTAGATAAACTTTAAAATGTAATCAATACAATTGGTGTTTTAATATTTGTGGGGAGTTTAGCTTTGTTGCATAAATGATCTCTTTATGTTGGATAGAAACCGAATATAAAAGAAGGTTATGTAATTTACAAGCATTTAAGTAATATGAAGTAAGCAAAGGCCAACCAGCTGTTCCTTGTGGCAATCTGATTTCCGGATTGAGTCAGATTTTCTTATTTCGGCAAATGGTTGCTAAAACATGAAGAATGCGAAAAATGCCATTGCTACACTGTTGTTTAGTAAACATAACAGGGTGTGTTAATGAGCGCCAGGAAGAGTTATTAACATTGTTGCTGGGTGTGTGAACATTATATATGAACGTATGTAATATGGTGCCAAGAGAGCACCCATTAACCAGAACAAAGATTACAGTAAACTAGGGTTGTCCCGATACCCACTTTTTTGAGACCGAGTACAAGTACCGATACTTCTTTTCAAGTACTCGCCAATACCGATACTTTTATTTTTATTTATTTTTTTTAGGGGGGGGGGTATTGGATTGTCGGTGTGGTGTGTGCTTCTTTTTTTTTATTATTATTATTATTATTATTATTTACATTTTATTTTTTAATTTATGTATTGCAATTTTTTTTTTTTTTTTCGTCAGTCTCACTTTAACAAATAAAAATAAATGAGATGGGGAATATTTTCATGTAGTTGCATAATTCTGCACACTAATAGTGGGCCAATCATTGTGATATACAGATATTTTCCTAAGAAAGTCAAAACCTCACTTTTTTTTACTTTCTTACACATTCAGGTTTGAGGTTTATTAACATTTTGGATCCTCAAATATACAACTTGCCTAATAGTTGTGCACACAGTGTGTATATATAAACCAGGGATATGCAATTATCGGACCTCCAGCTGTTGCAGAACTACAAGTCCTTAGAGGCATAGCAAGACTCTGAGAGCCATAAGCATGACACCCAGAGGCTGATGGGACTTGTAGTTTTGCAACAGCTGGAGGTCCGCTAATTGCATATCCCTGATATAAACATTAGGTAAAGGGTGATGGAAAATAACCTGAGGTGTAGTGTTCTCCTGGGGTTTACACCACCCATTGTGGATTCTGGTAATACAAAGCACTTTTCTAGTGCTGCTGAGTATATTCAGTCCCCAGTGTAGGACAGGGCGTGATGTATTGGAAACTGACAGGTGCAGACTTGAATTCTGTCTTAGAGCCTGCAAAGGTTAAAAACACTCAGGTTTTTTTTACTGATGTTTCTCTACTGGAAAGATTTTCCCTCAGTTCTGTCTTGGAGACGCAACAGGAAATGAGAAGAAATCTCCAACATGGGGGGGATCTTGTTTTTGCCAATCGAATAGGTGCCTCCCTTGAGGGATTTGCTCTCATCTTCCTGCTTTGGTGACAGCTGGCCTGTTTAGGATTTCACTTCCTTTCTCTGACTGCTGTCACTTGGAGAGTAATTGGGGTTGCCACCTGTCCGGGATTCACCTCATGTGTCCGAGTTTCAGGCCGACAAACCTGGAAACATTATTCAGACTGGGCTTTGGCTCCCCAAGTAACCAAGATGGTCACACACAAATCGGTTGCCATCCGGGAGCTGTGGGTTGCTGTCAGAGGGCAGGTTCGGCATCACTGGGGGACAGGGCGATAATGTCAACAATAGCAATTTGGCCACACCCACTGTTCGTGCGGCACACCATGCACACTTCTCCCAAAGGTGTCCCATGCCGCTAAAGTGTCCGGGTTTGGCTTGAAGCAAAGGTGGCAACCCTAACAGTAATTCAGGGTGAATCTCTTTAGTGGCGACACAGACAGCCATGAAGATCTGCCCCTCTCTTCTTTAAAGTGGAGGTTCACCCAAAAAAAATATTTTTAACATTAGATTGAGTCTAATTACTGGAGGCAGAATCGGGTGTTTTGTTTAAAATCAATGCAGTACTTACCGTTTTAGAGAGATGTTCTCCGCCGCTTCCGGGTATGGGCTGCGGGACTGGGCGTTCCTATTTGATTGACAGCCTTCCAACCGTCGCATACAGCGCGTCGCCAGTTTCCAAAAGTAGCCGAGCGTCGGTGCGCAGGCGCCATATAGAGCCGCACCGGCGTTCGCCAACTCGTGACGTGCTGTTTGCGACCGTCGGAAGGCTGTCAATCAAATAGGAACGCCCAGTCCTGAAGACCATACCCGGAAGCGGCGGAGAACATCTATCTCTAAAACGGTAAGTACGGCATTGAACCCCCGCTTTAAAACAAAACATGTGTGTGCTACTCCAATGTAATGAAGCTCGGGTTGGTGTGTTGCCTATAAAAATGACATGTCTTCTGTGTCAAGGCTACAAACCTGGCATTTGTTGGTAGGGGCACTTAACATGGCGGTGGTGTTCAAGGCTGTTCAATAATCAGGTGTTAAAGGCTGGCTCATGGGCTGTTTCTGAAATGCAAGCTTGTGAGCCATTCACCAGACTGTTGTGGGTTTCTGATTTTGTGGGTGTTATTTTTGCATTGTAGAGAATGAGGTGCGTACAAAACTGAGCCATTGGGCATTCCCTGGCTCACGGGTAAACATTGGCAAAACAACTTGCAAAAAAACAAGTAGAATAACCATAAAACAATAGACTGTATGGCATTAAATAACAATCTGCTAATCTAGTTTTGCTGAAAGGCCAAATCGGCGACAAAATTCAATACATGTAGGCATTGATATGGTAGTCAGTATAGATATAAACTGGGTAACCTCTGACCAGAAGACCTGGATGCCAGGGCATGGCCAAAATGCATGGCAAAAATCCACTTGGTCCTCTACACACACGGCTGTTTGAGGGTCATGAGTGATAAGCCATACTGGTAAACGGGGCTTTTTTTTTTTCTCCGAAAATAGGTGAAGGAACTCAACCACAACCCTCCCCCCCCCCCTCCTCTACCTAGGGGTGCACTATGTGCAGAGTTCTTGGTTGCGCTTGATACATAGTACAGAGTTTAGGGATGCACTACATGCAGAGTTGCGGGGTGTGCTATGTACGTAGTGCAGAGTTCAAGGGTGTGCTGCCTGAACCAGAGGTTCCAAGCTGAAAAAAAGCCCTGCTGGTAAACGCTAGCCATAACTGTATATAGTGCCCTAGACGTTTTTAGGAGCTGCATTTATTTTTTGGGGTTAGGGTTATGGTGATTGGACCACCGTAACCTAGAATGTGTTGCATTGCTGTCTTGCCTGCTGTGTTGCATGTAAAGTTATCTCAAAAGCATTTGGCACCACCTGGGCCTGTAAAACTGTAATGGGGTTAAGTGGCTGTGCCATAGCCATTAAACTGGTCGTCTGTGAAGGCTCTGATTGCTTACGGGTATTGCGCGCACAGCATGATCATGTAACCTTTCATAACAGTTCACACCACCTGAGCCTGTAGGGCTATGGGGGTGAAGTGGTTTACACTCTGTGCCATAGCAATTAAACTGGTCACCTGTGAAGGCGCTGATTGCACATGGGTATTGTGGGAATGGCGGCGTCATGTGATCTTTCACCCTTGCCCAGGGGCGGACTAACCATTGAGGTACTCGGGCACTGCCCGAGGGCCCCATGCCACTAGGGGGCCCCATCAGGGTTGCCAGGCTCATTAAAATCAGGGACAGTATGTAAAAATCTGTTTTTTACATCTGTCCCTGATATGTCCAAAACCGACATGCTTTTGATGTGAAAATCCTGAGATTTTTGCTGCACTGCCTCCTGGCTTGGTGGCCATCTGTAAGCCCGGGGGCCCCATAATCTTCTATTGCCCGGGGGCCCCATGAGTTGTCAGTCCGCCCCTGCCCATCTAAGATGAGGTCCTGTTCACCTTGGGAGGATCTCGGCAGTGCATGCTGGGACTTCAGTTTCTTGACAGCTGGAGGGTCCATTGGGCCAACGCCTTGTCTAGCCTGTCACATGACATATCTCCCGTCTCTGTGATGTGTAGGCTACCATCTGCAAAGCAATGACCCTGTAACACCCAAACAGCAAATCCAGAAAATATGTGACAAAAGCATGTCTTACCTGATTAATGATGGTTTGCATCACAGGAAATTATTCTCCATGCTGAACCCCCGGAGGGCAGAATTTCGCAATAGACGTTTCTGCATAAAATGCCGGTTTCTCAGGCACAGCCAGCTGGGTTGGAATAGCGATGATGTCACCTGGTGCGCGATCAGCCAGAGGTGTCATCTGCCTTACAAAGGAAATCACTTTACAACACTGACATTAAAAAAATTCTCACTTTCCTGCCGCTGACATTCTGTTACATTTCTCGTCACTATTTTATATCTTACAGCAATTTACTGGAGGAAATAAAGGTGATTGGAGGTGCATGATCCAACACGCAGACAAAGTTTAAAGTGTATCCAAACCTGAGGACAAAAATGTAATTTATTAACGCTTACCGGTCCTTAGATTTGGTGACTGCATTCATTTTCTTTTTCTCAGGCTTTTTTTTGCCTGGTAATTCTGCCAGCCAGACGCATCCTGTTCTAGATTGACACAAATATATGTGCCCCAACTGGAAAGCGAAGGAACTTTGGGCCAGATTCAGGTAGAATCGCGGCGGAGTAACGTATCGTATATGCGTTACACCGCCGCAATTTTTCATCGCAAGTGCCTGATTCACCAAGCACTTGCGTGAAAAATTACTCCGGCGCAAGACCGCGTAATTTAAATGGGCGTGTGCCATTTAAATTGGGCGCGCTCCCGCGCCGGACCTACTGCGCATGCTACGTTTCGGAATTCCCGCCGTGACGTCATTTTTTCGAACGGCGACGTGCGTAGCGTAATTACGTATTCCCGGACGGCCTACGCAAACGACGTGAATTTTTAAATTTCGACGCGGGAACGACGGCCATACTTTATACAGGAATACGTTTGCGGTGTAAAGTTAAGGCACCAAAAACGACGACTAACTTTGCGACGGGAAACTAGACTAGCGGCGACGTAGCGAACGCAAAAATCCGTCGTGGATCGCCGTAACTCCTAATTTGCATACCCGACGCTGGTTTACGACGCAAACTCCCCCCAGTGGTGGCCGCGGTACTGCATCCTAAGATCCGACAGTGTAAAACAATTTCACCTGTCGGATCTTAGGGATATCTATGCGTAACTGGTTCTATGAATTAGTCGCATAAATACTCAGAGATACGACGGAGTAAATGAGATACTCCGTCGTATCTCCGCTGTGAATCTGGCCCTTTCTTACTCAGTAGGGGACCACTTGACACACCCCAAGTGCACTTTTTGTGTATGTTTACATGCACTTGTAGGCAGGTGCAGTCAACTTTCTCTTAGGTGGTGCTTTTCCACAGCAGCATTGCAGTTGGAAAGGAAGTCAAGAGCAACACCATTCCTCTGTTTTCCTGTGTCACTGGGGAAGCATCCAATTTGGATGCTGCCGCCCCATGTGACTGTCGGCCATCTTGGGTCAGGCAGAGCCTATTTATAACACCCTGGCACCCAGATTTGACATGCATTTGCAAGTTGATAGAGTAGGGACAGGTACCCTGCCTGGTAGGGACAGCAATAGCGGCAGGGAAAGGTTCCTGACGGGGAGCGTAAGCATAGGGTTTGCAACTTCTTTGGACGCCTGCCCGTTGGGCACAAGACAGCCAGGCCACATTTTTCTCCTCTGCAGATACTTATAGGTAGATTCAGAGAGATTGGCCCAACTTTGCGGCGTAGCTTAGCGTGTTTAGGCTACTGTTTAACCACTTCGTGACGGCCGTATATAGTCTATATACGGCCGCAGTGTGGTTCTAAATCTCTGGGTCGCCATCTTTTTACGGCCTCCGCTCCTCCGGGCCACTGGGGGGCGCTGCGATGTCCGCCAGGCACCCGCGATCGGCGGTCACAGAGACAAGGACGTGGATCTCTGTGTGTGTGTGTGTGTGTGTGTGTGTGTGTGTGTGTAAACATCCACGTCCTGTCAGGGAGAGAGGAGACCGATCTGTGTCCCTTGTACATAGGGACACAGCTCGGTCACCTCCCCCAGTCAGTCCCCTTCCCCCACAGTTAGAAACACTATGCAGGGTACACATTTAACCCCTCCCTCACCCCCTAGTGTTAACCTCTTCAATGCCAGTCACATTTATACAGTAATTAGTGAATATTTATAGCACTGATCGCAGTATAAATGTGAATGGTGCCAAAAAAGTGTCCGATGTGTCCGCCATAATGTCGCAGTCCCAATAAAAAATCGCAGATCGCTGCCATTACTAGTAAAAAAAAAAAAAATAATAAAAAAGAATTCTGTCCCCTATTTTGTAGGCGCTATAACTTTTGCGCAAACCAGTCGCTTAGTGCGATTTTTTGGTTTAAAAAAAAATGTAGAATACGTATCGGCCTACTGAGAATTATTTTTTTTTTTTTAATTGGGCTATTTTTTATAGCAACAAGTGTAATGTAATGTAATGTGTGTGTGTGTGTGTGTATATATATATGTATGTATGTATGTATGTGTATATGTATATATATATATATATATATATATATATATATATATATATATATATATATATATATATATATATTATAAAAATTTTTTTTTTTCAAAATTGTCGCTTTTTGTTTAGAACGCAAAAAATTTACTGCAGAGAAAGCTCTATTTGTGGGGGGAAAAAAAAGGACGTAAATTTGGTTGGGAGCCACGTGGCACGACCGCGCAATTGTCAGTTAAAGCAACGCAGTGCCGGAAGCTGAAATTTCACCTGAATTTTTCCCAGTAAGCAAGTGGTTAACATGTCTGCCTAGTCCTCTCCTGATAGACGGCATATAAAGGAGCTGTGTCCGTTCATGAACGAAAGAGAAACAAATATTTTTGTCATTCACAAAACTTCTGGCTGTACAAATACAACATAAACCCCACCCTTGGATGTCGGAGGATCTTCTCGCCATGCATACGTCAGCTGGTCCTGCAAGAAAAACTGATTATAGGTCAGATGTCATGGAACTGGCTCAGGAGCCAAACTGTCACCCTGCCAAAGGTCGTCTTGGAACTCGTCTGACCAGTCTTGTGTCACGGGGACGTCCGAATATTTGGATGGGGAGGGTCAGGTTACATTTCTAAACCCTCTAATCCCAGGTCTAAATCTAAGAAGGGCTTATCTGTGTAATATCAGTACAACACGCCTGTCAGAACTCCATTCAGCGGGTTGTATTAATTTGCAGGTGGTTCCTTTTAAGTCTCTAAGATTGGTGACTATCGGTGATCGGCATCAGTAATCTGAGTAATCATTGTATTTGTGATTCTAATGAATTGGATCACAGCGCCTCCCGATCAGAGCACCCGTCTTCCTTCTACTCACCCAATTCCTACAGCATACAATCACTTCTATTTTTAGTGGTTGATTTACTAGAAGTGGAGAGCGCAAAATCTGGTGGTGCTGTGCATGGTAGCCAATCGGCTTCTACCTTCAGCTTGTTCAATTAAAGTGTTACTAAACCCACAACAGTAAAATCAGTCTGTATATGCAGTAAAGCATGCTTGTTATACTCATCGTGGAACCCAAGGGGTTAATCCTCTGCATTGCGTAAAAAAGCTGTTTGATCCTGTCTTCTCTGATCCTCCCACTGTCCCCAATCCATCTCCCGATAGAACAGAGCCTTGGGGGTACTCTGCACATGCTCAGTTAGGTGTGTGTGTGTGTGTTGCTAGAGATTTTTTTTTTTTTTTTTGTTTCTTGGGATGGGGCATGTGATCAGCACAGGGCCAATCGACACTGTCCAGACATAAGGTCAGAGGTCCTGCAGCCTCACAGTCAAAACAAGTCCAGCCTAAAAAGCTCAGGCTGGACTTCTCCTTTAAAACATAAAAAATAAGTGCCTATACCAGTGATGGCGAACCTTGGCACCCCAGGTGTTTTGGAACTACATTTCCCATGATGCTCAGCTACTCTGAAGAGTGCATGAGCATCATGGGAAATGTAGTTCCAAAACATCTGGGGTGCCAAGGTTCGCCATCACTGGCCTATACTGTTTAAAGCGGAGTGCCACCCAAAAATGGAACTTCCGCTTTTTGGAATCCTACCCCTCCGGTTTCACATTTGGCACCTTTCACAGGGGTGGAGGGAGCAGATACCTGTGTAATCCAGGTATTTGCTCCCACTTCTGGGCATAGATCACTGCAATGATCTACGCCGCTTCTGGCGCCTACTCCACCCCCCCTGCTGTCTTCTGGGAGACGCATGTCCCAGAAGACAGCAGGGACCAGTGTGAATGAGCAGCTCGACTCACGCATTCGCAGTAGGGAACCAGGAAGTAAAGCCGCAACGCTTCACTTCCTGATTCCCTTACCGAAGATGGCAGCGGCAGCACCCGAGAGCCAACGGACAGATCGGCTTTGGCTGCGGGTGCCCAGGACAGGTAATTGTCCTTATAATAAAAGTCAGTAGCTGCAGTATTTGTAGCTGCTGAGATATATATATATATATATATATATATATATATATATATATATATATATATATATATATATATATATATATATATATATATATATATATATATATATATATTGGCAGAACTCCGCTTTTAAAATCCAGTAATACACTTGTCTCCTCTGCACATGCTCGATTGTTTTCCATTTCTGGCATTGTGCCAAAAATCGAACCCACTAGAGGCCACCCTGCTGACAGCCTAAAGATTTTCTGCTGCTCAGGGGCTCCGGTCTTCAGCAAAATGGCAGCCTCCAGCAAGAAGAAACGGGAGACAATTTATAGCACACTCATTTTGGTAGCTTAATTATTAATATGGAATGTACGTTCTTTGCGTAATTATTTTTTATCAAGTTTTGTGTAAACTTACATTTTTAACTATTTCTATTTCTTATGGTGCTAGGTTTTGAAGCTATTTCTCAACAAAATTAAAGCATGGAGACATGGATGGATGGGGGAATTTGATTTGAGTTTTAAGGCGAGGTTCCCCTCTTCAAAAATTAAAATTCAGCAGCTACAAATACTGCTGACTTTTACGATTGGGGCACTTGCCTTACTGAGCTGATTCTTAAGTCGGCTCTGGGGTGCTGGCTGGTGCCACCATCTTGGGTAAGGGAAGCCGGCAGTGAAGCCTTGCGGCTTCACAGCTGTTTTCCTCCTGCACATGCGCAAAGTGCGCTGTGTTCCTGTGAAAGGGCTGGCTGCGGGTGGGGGGGGGATTAAGGATTGGGGGGCGTACTTTTGGCCCACTTTTCCGTGGCAAACTGGGAGCCGGTACCTGTCCAAAACCAGGTACTCGCCCCCTGAAAAGGTGTGAAATGTGGCAGTGGAGGGGGAAGGGGCGCTTCCACTTTTGGGTGGAGCTCCGCTTAAAAATTTTCTGTTAAGATAATTTGCTTTTCATAAAACATGGTATGTTGAGACCGTAGTAACGCCCTTACCCCATGTTACATGTGGCCTATCTTATTTTCTTCACTTAAAGCCTTCTAGATTGGCAGTTCCATTATTGCTTATTATATTAGCAAATGTCGCACATCGGCCAACTCGCTAACCCCGGGGGAGACCGGCGGAGCGGCTCGGAGATAAGGCCGGTGTTATTATTTTCCTGGGAAAGGTCTTCCCAACACATGGGCTCCTCTTTATAAATCACACAGGAGAATCTATCTGCTCCGGAACATTAATAAGTTAGAAATGATAGCGGAGGACTATAAAACAAAGCGCGCAGTCTCTAAATAACCAAAAATGTATAATTGACGATGCTAATATATCCTGCCGCGCGGATTGGGAGCTATAAGATGAATGTTTTCAGATTTTTTTCGGCATGTGTCTGATTAAATTAAAATATTCCTCTTGAACTTTAACGCTAGAAATATAAGCGTGCAGCCCAGACCGCGTACTTGATAAGTGTACCGCTGATCCTTGGAGAGATGATGGTTTTCCAGTATAAACGTGTATTTTGAGGTAATTTTTGCTCGCCATCTTATCCTACATGAGATTAGAAACCTTTAACCACTTCAGCTCTGAAAGGTTTACCCCCGTTCATGGCCATTTTTTGTGATTCGCCACTGCGTTACTTTAACTGACAATTGCATGGTTGTGCGACGCTGTACCCAAATGTCGTGTTTTTTTTTTTTTTAAATAAAAAAAAAAAACCTACACCAATCGCCGGGTTGTGCGCCCCCCAGGGAGCGTTCACCCATGGCATGTTCTGAAGCATGTCTATAGGTGGGGCAGGATGTGGGTAAAGTAGATCTCTAACAAAACTATTTTTTTTACATTTTATTTTCGACTAGGGAAGGGTTATGCTGACCATACACTATATAAACCCAATCTGATTGGCTGTTCTGGCCAGCACCTTCTTATTTTTGACACAGTCACCTGTTGAACAGCTGTAGTGAAGGCCTGGTTTTATCGTTTGAAGTCTTACCCCTTTCTCTGCTGATATGAATCAGGCAGAGCATGGAGGATACAGACCAGATGGCGATTTCCAGGATATAGGAGATCACACCGCGTCAACATCTGGGAAAATACGTTTCATTCCGCACATTTTTACAGCAGGTCTTAGATGTTTGTGCTGGCAGCAGAACATTCCTCTCCGCCGAGCCCGCACATTCTTCCGACCGTCACCTCCAGCCGAGATTGTAGCTCTGCCCGAGCAACCTGCGGCTTTTAATAATGATCGCTCGTAGTACGGCGCCAGATTAAAGGTGATGGAGCGAGGAGCAGCTTGGGGCCACAAATTGGCACACAATGCACCCGGGGAGGGTCCCTGCACCTGTAATGACCACATACACCCTGAAATAACATTGCGGTTGTTTCTAGGAGGCTGGCTTGTGTAGACCGTGGTGACTGGTGCTCAGAATTATTGGGGGCTCAAACAAACTAAATAATTCTGAAAAAAAAAATCAATTGTAGTCTGACTGTACCCCACCAGACGCCGCCACTGTGCCCCCTGCCCACCACTTGGCTTATCTTGGTGGTGGGTCAAGCAGCAGGTGACAGCGGTGAGCTGTGGGACCTTGCAGTGGGTCAGATAGCGACGAGCTGTGTCCTCCATTCATCTCCTGCTGATAGGCATCCAATAGCAGCACCTATCCTTTCAGCCAATCAGATGGGTAATAGACCAGCCCTGCCCTTCTTGATTGGTGGATCGGCAGTTCAGTGTTAGAAAAGCGAATATTCATTTGCTTTTCTAACACACCTGTACCTATATCCATCTATCTATCTATCTATCTATCTATCTATCTATCTATCTATCTATCTATCTATATCTCCAGGCCTGGATTTCCCACAAGACCACTGAGGCCAGGCCTTGGGGCGGCAGGGTGCCAAGGGGCAGCAGTGGCATCGATTCCCCCGACAGCCCGTAACATACAGTTAACGGCGGTAAGTTATGGGGGAATCCGCTCGCTCGTTAACAAGTAATTGCGGCGATGTCGCGGAAATCACTTGTAAAATGTGTGCTCCCGTCCGTCCTCCCCCCCCCCCCCCCCCCCCCCCACTCCACATACCTCTCTCTGCTGGCTCTGTCTTCGGGACTCCGTTCTCCCCCCGGCCACCGAGTCTGTCTCCTGTTCCTGCTGCCAATGTACACAGTGAGAGGGGAGAGCTGTGCTCTTCCCATCTCAGCTGTGACAGGAGTTCTAGCACAGCGCTAGGACTCCTGTTTTGGAGGTGACAGGGTCAATAAAGAGAACCTGTCACCTCCAATTGCTATCACACAGGGAATTGTTTTCTCCTGTTTGATGGCAAAAAAGTTAAGTGAAAAAAAAATTGATAACAAAAAAAAAAATAAGAAATAATTAAATTACTAAAATAAAAAAGTAATTAAAAAGTAAAGAATAAGAAAAATAATAAAATTATACAAAATTAAAAAAAAGTAAGCGACAAGCTACAAATAAATAAAAATAAAGTGATAAAGTAAAAAAAAAAATATTTGAACTAACTGTGCCGCCCCTGCCATCCGGTTGCCATTCTCCGTTGATTTGGGGGGGGGGGTGGGTAGTTTGCAATGCGGAACCTGGCCTTGGGGCGGCAGGGAGAGCAAATCCGGCCCTGTATATCTCTCTCTATCTATCTATCTATCTATCTATCTATCTATCTATCTATCTATCTATCTATCTATCTATCTATCTATCTCTCTAGATAGATATAGATATCTCTCTCTATATCTCTCTAGATAGATATAGATATCTCTCTCTATATCTCTCTAGATAGATATAGATATCTCTCTCTATATCTCTCTAGATAGATATAGATATCTCTCTCTATATCTCTCTAGATAGATATAGATATCTCTCTCTATATCTCTCTAGATAGATATAGATATCTCTCTCTCAAAAAAAAAAAAAGATATCTCTTCAATTGCCAAAAACATTTTGTACTGCTACTCTCATATAATCTTCAGAATTTTGCATTGGTTAATTCTAAACCTTTTTGTATAAAAGAAAATCAGTATTGAAAAAAAAATAGCAGTGATTGCAAAGAGCACAAATCTGCATGTGTATAATGGAGTAAATCCAATATTCCCAACGTGCTGATATAGATCCTTCACCGGATTTGTCAGGTCTGCAGATAGATGTGCTGATTTCTGGTCACGTATTGTAGCGGCTCCTCGCTGGTCTCTGCGTTGTTCTGTATTCCTGGCACCTGTGAGCGAGGCTCATTCACACCTTTGTGTCGGCATGTAACGCTTATATTCCTTATTGAAGACAGTACCGTTTCTGCAGGTTAGGAACACTTTAGAAATGCTGTATAATGCTTCCATGGCAACTAGTATTCTTTAATATTTCAACCAACTAGGAAAATTGCAGCAGTTATGTGATTGGTTGCTAGGAGTCCTCCATTTTTTTTCAGGCTTCCAAAGGGAGAGGCAAAGCACGACTTTGCTATCGAGTCTCTGTATAAAGTCAATTTTTTTTTTTTTTTTTTTTTTTTTTTTTTAATGAATCGTATTTGACAACCTCCTAAAGTAGGAATTTTTACGATGGGCTACTATTAATCTCAATATGCACTGGGACAATGGCATTCGATTGGCTATAGGCAGTTCTTTCACTGTGGGACACTGATAAGTGAAGTACAGCAAGCCAAGTTTTGGACACCCGTATCTAATTAATCTGCTCTGACACAGCCACTTGTCTCAATTGAACAGACGAGCGGCACAGGATCAGTTTTCAAGGCCACACACCTGCATGCCTATCCAATTGGGTCTGTGTCACACATGGACTGCCCGCACCTAGCGGCTCAAGACACAAAAACACATGGCTCATTCGTGGGCTATGGACCTCACCGCCTATGTGAATGAGGCCTTATCCTTCTGTACAGATGTTTACAGGTAGATCAATGGTTCTCAACCAGGGTTTCTCTAGAGCAGTGGTCTCCAAACTGCAGCCCAGAGCTGGATGTGGCCCTTTGTTTGCTTTTATCTGGCCCTTAGGGCAGTGTTCCTCTCACTGATGCAAGACACTATTCCAACCACTGACACCAACAATGGCACGTAGTTCCTCCCATTGCTACCGATGATGGGGCATTATTCTTCCTACTGACACCAATGATGGGCTACTATTCCTCCCACTGACATCGATTGGGCATTTTCACCCACTGATGCCAATGTCTGGCCCCCTAAAGTCTGAAGCACCCTAAACTGGCCCTTTGTTTGGAAAGTTTGGAGATCCTTGATCTAGAGGTTGCTAGGGGTTCATTGAGCAACAGGCAATTTATTCCTCTCGGCTAGGTTACCATAAACAACAATGATCTTTTTAGCAATTTTGTAAGGGGGTATTCTTCCCAAAGACCACCAATGTAAGGGGCATACTTCCGTCTGACCACCACACTAACGCAACGGGAGCTGTGGCAGGGATTTTCGTAAGACCTTAAAGTTATTTAAGGGTTTATACACGTGAGAAAGGCTTCCCTAGAGCAGTGGTCTCCAAATTATGGCCCGGGGGCTGGATGTGAGCCTTTGTCTCCATCGGACCCTTGGGCCACTATTCCATCTACAATTGACACCACCAATGATGGGACACTATTTCTACCACTGATGTCAACAATGGGGCACTATTAGGCCTACTAAAACCAATTTTTTGCTCCCACTGATGCTGGGGTAGTCTACTTCCACTGGCCGCATTCCGGCCCCCCAAAGTCTCAAGGACAGTGAAATTGCCCCTTTTGTTTAGAAAGTTTGGAGACCCCTTCGCTAGGGTTTTCTAGGGGGTTCTTTGAGCAATTTTTGCCTCTCGGATAAGTTCCCACTGACACCATCTATAAGGGGGTAGTTCTTCCCAGTGACCACGCTTCCCACTGACCATCTCACCAATGTATCAGCAGTTGTAGATAGTCCTTTTTTTTTATCAGGGGTTCCTTGAGACCAGAAAGATACTTCAAGGGTTCCTCTGTGTTTAAAAGGTTGAGTAAGGCAGTGGTATATAATATAAAGATGGATTGAGATACAATTTAAAAATTCACTAGAGAACTTTATTCCCCACAACTGGTTAGGGTTTGTTTTTTCAGCTTTCATAACTCCTCACATTATATTTTGTATGTGTACTTTTAAATGTACATATGCATGTTGGCTTTAAATGGGGGGGGGGGGGGGTGAGTGGCCTTATTTTAGGTTGTCTACCTAATTCCCATGGCAAAATTGCAGATGTGTGGAAGATAACAAACCATCTTGAAGGCTTCCCTTCTGTTTAGGCTTTTTATGTCCACCAGACTGCACATGGAGCTTGTGAATTGTCCTCAGTAGGGGTGAAGGTTATTCTATATCGGTCAACAAATGCTGCCCTGCCGAGTCCCTCTTAGTGGCTCTTGACCTTTCTGCCCATTGATAACTCGGCTGAACTCCCTGGAGGCTTTATAAAAGCAGACACCCTTTGATGGGGAGCAGGTGGCTGTGCGTGTAGCAAATCACTTGCTGATGTAAGCTGAAAAGGTAAAGAAAGGGGTATATAAATGGTTCTGGTTAAAGCAAATTGCTAATTTTTGTCAGCCTTGTCCAAAGTGCAAAGGGCACATAGATGCACCTGGTGATGGCGGAGGACAGGTGCTTCTGGGGACAGATGAGAAATGGGAACATAGCGCTGAACAGTGTGCACAAGACTAATCGCAACCAATTAACCACTCACAACATTTTATTTCCAATGATTCCATGTGGACACAACAGTCCTGGAGCTGTAAGCAAGTCCCAATTATGGATCAAGTATAAAACATTTGCCTTAGGGACACTGGTGACAAAAGGGGGACATTAGGTGCTCAGTTCTGTAGCAAAGTGGAGAGTCTCTTACTACTGACTGCATAAACATTTTATTTGTCTTTTTAGAGGCAATGTGTAGTGAAGTTTATTCAGAGGCAGAAAAAAGTTTTTATAAATGAATAAAATTTCAATAAATACGGTCATTTATAATTGGATCTGTTTTGGTATCGGCATGATATAATTGAAAACAAAAGAAATACAACTTTACTAATGGTCCCCCTTTGCATTGGATCAAGGTTCCCAACAGAGCCCACTCCCACCTTGCTTGCATCAAGGACCCCATCAGAGCTCTTATTTACATCAGGGTCCCCATCAGAGTTTCCCCTTCTTACTACATCAGGGTCCCCATCAGAGGTTCCCCCTCTTACTACATCAGGGTCCCCATCAGAGGTTCCCCCTCTTACTATATCAGGGTCCCCATCAGAGGTTCCCCCTCTTACTATATCAGGGTCCCCATCAGAGGTTCCCCCTCTTACTACATCAGGGTCCTCATCAGAGGTTCCCCCTCTTACTACATCAGGGTCCCCATCAGAGGTTCCCCCTCTTACTACATCAGGGTCCCCATCAGAGGTTCCCCCTCTTACTACATCAGGGTCCCCATCAGAGGTTCCCCCTCTTACTACATCAGGGTCCCCATCAGAGGTTCCCCCTCTTACTACATCAGGGTCCCCATCAGAGGTTCCCCCTCTTACTACATCAGGGTCCCCATCAGAGGTTCCCCCTCTTACTACATCAGGGTCCCCATCAGAGGTTCCCCTTCTTACTACATCAGGGTCCCCATCAGAGGTTCCCCCTCTTACTACATTAGGGTCGTCCCCATCAGAGGTTCTCCCCCTTACATTAGGGTCGTCCCCATCAGAGGTTCTCCCCCTTACATTAGGGTCGTCCCCATCAGAGGTTCTCCCCCTTACATTAGGGTCGTCCCCATCAGAGGTTCTCCCCCTTACATTAGGGTCGCCCCCATCAGAGGTTCTCCCCCTTACATTAGGGTCGCCCCCATCAGAGGTTCTCCCCCTTACATTAGGGTCGCCCCCATCAGAGGTTCTCCCCCTTACATTAGGGTCGTCTCCATCAGAGGTTCTCCCCCTTACATTAGGGTCGTCCCCATCAGAGGTTCTCCCCCTTACATTAGGGTCGCCCCCATCAGAGGTTCTCCCCCTTACATTAGGGTCGTCTCCATCAGAGGTTCTCCCCCTTACATTAGGGTCATCTCCATCAGAGGTTCTCCCCCTTATATTAGGGTCGTCCCCATCAGAGGTTCTCCCCCTTATATTAGGGTCGTCCCCATCAGAGGTTCCCCCTCCCTCTTGCATCGGGGTCCCCATCAGAGGTTCCCCCTCCCTCTTGCATCGGGGTCCCTATCGGAACCTGTACATGTTACATAAACTGTTGCTGACGAGCTGAATGGGTAACGTGTCTTAAGCTGAGAAATGTGGACCGATCTGGATCAACACGTTTTTTTCTACATATTCTGTACTGTATATTGGTCAAAGTTTTTGGATTGCTTAGTGTAGGTTGTATAGGATAATCAGCCTGAGTGTGATGTTGGGGACCCTACTTGCATTAGATATAATGAGCAAGTATCTCAACAAAGCGAACACTCTCAGTGTAGTAAACCTAAGGACATGCTGAGGATGCCATCTTCCATTCAATGAGCTCTTTGTAATTGGACCTCCAACCTAAGAGTTGGTGAAGATATTATGGGGCAGAGGGTTGATTATTTTGGGGCAGGCTGGGCACAATGTTATGGCTCAGAAAGAGAAATGTGAATTTTGCTTTACAGTTACCAATCATCCATTCTATGAATTCTGATTGATTGTTATTGGAAATTGCCCTTATCGATTTCCTCCTTGCAGTGGATCATGGCACTAATGGGTGGAAGTTCTCTACAAAAGATTTGGTTTGCCGTCACTCTGCTTTGCCACAGAGGCAGTGGTACTTAGAGTGGTGATAGATTACAGTTAGGACTTTTAATAGGTTATGTAGATATTCCTTGACCTCTGCCTTATCGTTGGCAGCTCAGTGATTTACGAGCGGTGGTGAAGGGAGGGTCATTTCCTAATGTTATTGATTAATACAGGAGCTATTAATATTTGACCATGACGCTGCATGCTTTGTCGGCATGACCGGCGGAGTTATTGACTTTCTGAATTTATGATTTTTATGAGTACAGCTGTGTAACAACAGAATACGACAGAAAGCATGCTTTGCCCTGGAGCAAGTAAGCCCTGGGCCTTATTCAACACGGAACTTGAAAGAAATGTTGAAAGTATTCCCTAATAGCAGCCAATCGGATATTTTCCCTCATTTTGAGAAAAAGATTCTGAGGGTTTGTATTGCCCTTGGCACCAATCGAATTATTTTCTTTTTTACGCGCACAATAAAAAAATTGCGTCTGGTATTCAGTTGGTTTGGACAAAACAGACCTTGGTCTTTCAGCCCAGTGTGTCTAATATCCAATTTCCATGTGAAGTGCTGTCTTGGAGGTAGGGGACGGGGGGGGCAGGGGATTGCTACTTGGCCAATAAAGTGCGGCAAGGGACAATGCTTGCATCTTCCAGGTTGGAACTCCTTGGGATTTTCTATAATACCTTTTTTTTTTTTTTTTTTTTGGTCATCTGTGTCCTATTGTGGAGCTTTCCCGTCACTTTCTGTCCCATAGTCAACTGGGAAGTGAGAGAAAATCTTTGCAAATTAAGGGAATTACTTGAGGACCCCCAGGTCCCTATTGGACGACTTTTCTTCTATTCTCTTTTTTACTTTGCAATGAAAAATGATAAACGGAACAAACAAAATGAATCTCCTTTAAAACGGAGTACCACGCAAAAATGGAACTTCCTTTTCTTGGAATCCCCCCCCCCCCCCCCCTCCTCCCTCCGGTGTCACATTTGCCACCTTTCAGCGGGAGGAGGGAACAGATACCTGTGTAATCCAGGTATTTGCTTCCACTTCCGGGCATAGGGATCACCGAGTTAACCTATGCCAGTCCTGCGCCTATTCTGTCCCCCCTGCTGTCTTCTGGAAGACACGTAGGTCCCAGAAAACAGAAGGGACCAGTGGGATCGCGCTTGCGCAGTAGGGAACCAGGAAGTGAAGCCGCAAAGCTTCACTTCCGGATTCCCTTACCGGAGATGGCGGCGCCTCCACCTCAGAGCCAAGGGACAGGATCGGCTTCAGGAGCAGGCACCCCAGGACAGGTGTGTGTGTGTGTGTGATATATATAAATATGTGTGTGTGTGTGTGTGTGTGTGTGTGTGTGTGTGTATATGTATGTGTGTGTGTGTGTGTGTGTGTATGCAGCTGCAGTATTTTTTTCAGCGGAACACCGCTTGTTCCTACCCTCCACTGCCACATTTGCCACTTTTTTGGGGGGAGACTGTACCTGGTTTTGACAGGTACCCATTCCCTCTTCCGGGTAAGATCAACATGGCGATCTCTGGGTATGTCTGGCCCCTTTTCCTCCCCCCGCTGCCTTCTGGGACACACACCGGTCTCAAAAGATGGCGGGACCATTCAGAAAGCGCAGCACGACTCGCACATGCGCAGTGGAAACCGGCTGTAAAGCCTGAAGGCTTCACTGCCGGTTTCCCTTAGTGAAGATGCCGGCGCCTGCACCCAAAGCCGATTGAAGAATCGCCTCGGTGTGCTGATATCGCTGGACAGGCAAGTGCACCTACATTAAAAGTCAGCAGCTACAGTATTTGTAGCTGCTGACTTTTTTATTTTATTTTTTTGCCCGGACTGAAGCTCCTCTTTAACGGGAGAACAAAAGGGTTATCTCCCCTTTCCACTCCAAAACCCCCCCAAAATTGCCTTTAGTTATACTTTAGAGTTGAACTATAGGCCAAACCATTTTTTTCCCCATTTTAGATAGAGCAAGGAGGTGTGTGTGTTTTTTTTTTTTGGCCATCTGTGTCCAATTGTGGAGATTTCCATTCACTTCCTGTCCCATAGTCACCACAGGAAGTAAGAGGAAATCCCTACAAACTAAAGGAATTCCTCCTACTGGCAGGGTCAGAATGGTGTCCAGAGAGCAAAACTAGGCCACTCCCATCCTTTTATTTCCTATCCCAGCAGGCTGCTCTGTGCGCACAGCATTATGTTACCTGTGGTCCAGATTGTTTCCGCCAACACTGTCACTTCCTCATCCCCGGACTACATGCTCAATGATGCATTGCTCTGATCATTCTCACAGGAGAAAGAAACACACACACACATCGTCCAGCATGCACTAGAGGAAGCCAAACTCATACATAACAACAAACGGTCCCTTAATAATAACCACAGTAGCAAACCTTGGCTACACTTGTAACTATCAGCCTTGCGATGCCTCATGGGACTTGTAGTTTCACAACAGCCGGAGGACCGCTGCTTAGAGTTGCTGGTAGGTTAATTGGCTCCTGTCTAAAGTTGACCCTAGTATGATATTGTATTGGGTTTGCTCAAGATGGCCTCCTTACCATCTCCCCCAAAGACGGTGCTTTGAGTCTTCAGGCACTATATAGAAGTATAAATTATTTAAATCCTTACCACGCATTTTAGGTTTGTAACGAGATCCTTGATTTCGCACCCCGTCACAGTTGCATGTCTATCGCCTTTCAGCATCCTTTTTTTAAACCTTTGGAGGTGATAAAGTTCTTCCAATATCTGATTTCTGTATAATTCTGCCAGTGTGGGAACATTAACATCAAACCCATCTCCTCTTTCCTCTCAAGCAGGAAGTCTTCAGCTTGGCACTGCGTGGGTTGTATAAATCATAAGGATACGCCAGTGACAAAATAACTTAATCAACTTGGCAAGGAAACCTTTATAAAGATTCAGCTTGACCCGAGGGTGCTTGAAAGAGCGATTGTGAGGAAACGTGATCGAGGCAAAAGCTGCTGATGTGGTGCTGATGGAGGAATGCGGGACGCTGTGGTCTTTGAACTGCAAGCTGGCAATGTAACGTCGGATCTGCATGGGGAGGCTCACTGCGTTATGAGGAGCATCAGTAAATTGGAACCAAATTAGGTGCTTTGTATTTTGGCCCCAGAGTTTTTGCATTGGGCAATAGTGTGAACCTTTTTATTTAAAATATATGCCTTTTTTTGCTCCTTCCTGGCCTCTGCCACCAGGTACAGCACAGTACCTTTTTGCTCTAGGTTAGGGCTTTCCAAACTATGGCCCCTGGGCCACATCCGGCCTGCTGCAGTAATGTGTATCTGCCACAATACAGGGCATTTTCACCCCTTTCCTGCCCAGACCAATTTTTAGTTTTCAGCGCTGTTGCACTTTGACAATTGCGCGGTCATGCAACACTGTACCCAAATGAAATCTTTGTGACTGGCAGGGAAGGGGTGAACACTAGGGGGCGCTGAAGGGGTTAATATGTTCCCTGGGAGTGATTTCTAACTGTAGGGGGAAGGGACTCGCAAGGAGAGGAGCCCGATCTGTGTTCCTCTGTTCTGGGAACACACATCGCTCTCCTCACCTCTGATAGGAGGTGGATCTGTGTGTTTACACACACAGATCCACACTCCTGCCGTGATTGCCGGCAATCGCGGGTGCCCAGTGGACATCGTGATCGCTGGGCACGTGCACTGGGCCGCAAGCTTTGCCTCCGGCGGCGCGCGCCCCCTTAGCGGCCTCGATGCAAAGGATGTCATATGACGTCCACTCTGAGGGACAGACAGTTCCTGCCGACGTCCTATTATTATGGCTCGGTAGGGAACTGGTTAAAATTCCCATCGTGCACGTGCCGCCCCTGCCGCGAGCTCCGTGACCGTGCCTGCGGGACCGGCGGACTCTGTCCCCCGGTGTCCCGCGATCGGGTCACAGAGCTGCAGAACGGGGAAAGGCACGTGTAAACAAGGCATCTCCCCGTTCTGCCTAGTCTCATCGGGAGCAGCGATCTGTGATGTGTCACTCATAGCCACGCTCCCCCTTAACAGTTAGAATCACTCCCTAGGACACACTTAACCCCTTCAGCACCACCTAGTGATTAACCCCTTCACTGCTAGTGTCATTTACACAAAAATCAATGCATTTGTATAGCACTGATCGCTGTAAAAATTACAATGGACCCAAAAATGTGTCGGGTGTCCACCATAATGTTGCAGATCACTGCCATTACTAGTAAAAAAAAAAAAAAATAATGAAAATGCAATAAAACTCCCTCTAGATGCTGTAACTTTTGCGTAAAGCAATCAATATACGCTTTATTGCGATTTATTTATTTTTTACCAAAAATCTGTAGAATATGTATCGGCCTAAACTGTGGAATTTTTTTTTTTGGGGATATTTATTATAGCAAATAGATAGATAGATAGATAGATAGATAGATAGATAGATATCTATATCTATATCTATATCTTTTTTTTTATTTTTTATTTTTTGTCGCTTTTTTGTTAGCGTAAACAATAAAAACCGCAGAGGTGATTAAATACCACCAAAATAAAGCTCTGGCCCCCATAGGGTCGTCTTGCCCTCTGGCCCCCATAGGGTCGTCTTGCCCTCTGGCCCCCATAGGGTCGTCTTGCCCTCTGGCCCCCATAGGGTCGTCTTGCCCTCTGGCCCCCATAGGGTCGTCTTGCCCTCTGGCCCCCATAGGGTCGTCTTGCCCTCTGGCCCCCATAGGGTCGTCTTGCCCTCTGGCCCCCATCGGGTATATAATTGAACATTGATCCATCCTGTAGGTGTAACATTTCAAGGCAATGAATGTAGGCTGCTGTTGCCTTCTGCAAATGCCAGTTGCCTGGCAGTCATGATCCTGTGGCTTCCTTGGTGCAGAATAAATGTACAGATTGGAAGTTCCGATTTAATTTTGATTTTGCTGACTGCATACTTGTTTCAGGAAGTATTGAAGTCAAAGAAAATGAGCATGATAGCCAAGCAGTTGGCATTTTTCACAGGCATGTCTGCTATGGTAGCTGACTTAACCCACAGGTTTCCTTTGATGCCCATTTGGTGCGATGTGTCGTTGGCGATATACTGTGTCTGCATTACATTGATCTTTGTCTTGTTTGGAGCACCGCTCATTGGAGGATAGCGGTTTAGTTTATCGTAGAGTAGATGGCATTAAAGAATCCATTTTTAGTTGGCATATGGTGATTTAACTGAGGCTTCCATGCCAGATTGGTCTAGCGTTGTTTTGGGTATTTGTTAAACCTTTAATGCAGGTGATTGTGTTGCATTGCATCACAGTAATAAATTGGGTCTTACAAACCAGGCTATTAACCTAATAGAATTTATTTCAGCAGCACAAACTTGCTCACAATGGCAATATTTCACCCGCTGCTCATTAGAGACTAGGCTGTGCTTTCCGCATTTAGACGATCGCCGCAAAGCTCCGTCTCTCTGCTGGGTTTCGTGAATTGTGTGCAGAGGTTGATCGAGCCAGCCAAGGAAAAAAAAATTAGAATAATGGGGTGGTAAAGCAAATTAAGGCTCTGTGGCTGCTGAGAGTCCTGTACAGCCAGACACTGCAGGCCTTTGAAGCAGATTTTACAAGCACTGCTGCATTTGGTCCTTTTTTTTTTTTTTTAGGGTCAGTTCACACAGATGGCCATCTGCATCTCCCACTGGGACTTGGACCGTCGGGGACTTGATCGGTGGGGGGGAATTTCTTCTCCTGATTTGCTCCAGAAAGCACTTTATTCCTCCTGTGTATTATAATGGAAAACAAGTAGAACATTGGGACAGTTTAGAACCTTTTGGAATTGCTGTGTTGGGTGGATCTGGCAACCCAACCGATAAGGCTGGCCATATATTATACAATTTTTATTTTAGGTTTAACCACTTAAGCCCCGGACCAAAATGCAGCTAAAGGCCCAGGCCAGGTTTTGCGATTCGGCACTGCGTCGCTTTAACTGACAATTGCGCGGTCGTGCGACGTGGCTCCCAAACAAAATTGACGTCTTTTTTTTCCCCACAAATAGAGCTTTCTTTTGGTGGTATTTGATCACCTCTGCGTTTTTTTTTTTTTTTTTTGCGCTATAAACAAAAATAGAGCGACAGTTATGAAAAAATGCAATATTTTTTACTTTTTTCTATAATAAATATCCCCCAAAAATATATAAAACATTTTTTTTTCCCTCAGTTTAGGCCGATACGTATTCTACATATTTTTGGTAAAAAAAATTGCAATAAGCGTTTATCGGTTGGTTTGCGCAACATTTATAGCATTTACAAAATAGGGGATAGTTTTATTGCATTTTTATTCATTTTTTTTTTTTTTTTTTTACTACTAATGGCGGCGATCAGCTTTTTTTTTTTTTTTTTTTTTTTTTTTTTTTTTCGTGACTGCGACATGGCGTACTCTTCGGACAATTTTGACACATTTTTGGGACCATTGTCCTTTTCACAGCAAAAAATGCATTTAAATTGCATTGTTTATTGTGAAAATGACAGTTGCAGTTTGGGAGTTAACCACAGGGGGCGCTTTAGGAGTTATGTTTCACCTAGTGTGTGTTTACAACTGTTGGGGGGGTGTGGCTGTAGGTCTGACGTCATCGATATAACCATATTATATGAGGTCAAACCTAAACGCTTTCAATTTGTATGCAATCAGGCAGGCCCTTGCACTACATGGTTGAAGGTAAATCTAAAGGAAATTGAATGAGAAAATTGTATAATGTAGCTTCAACCTGTCATCCTTTGCCCAAGGTAAAAAAATATACATTGGGGTAGAATTATCCTATTAAAGCGCGTTCCGGCAAAAAAAAAAAAACACTAAAAGCCAGCAGCTACACATACTGCAGCTGCTGGCTTTTTATAATGGGACATTTACCTGTCCTGGAGTCCAGAGAGGTCGGCGGCTAAAGTTCCATCAGCTATTGGGGGCTCCGCCGCCGTTGCTGGTATGAGAACCTGGCAGTGTAGCCTTTCGGATTCACGCCGTGAATCCTGCTGCGCATGCACGAGGCCCCGCTCCTCTCTCCTATTGGCCCGGCGCCCGGGGGACGGAGGAGTGAGCCCTGCGGTGACGTCACGGTTCCCCAACAGGGACTCCCGGAAGTGGCAAAGGATACCTGTCAGACTGGTATCCGTCTGTCCGTCTGCATCCGGTCCGTTCCGCCGAACGGAAGAAAAATAGGGTTTCTTCCGTTCGGAAAAGCGGATCCCGACTGACGCTAGCGGATGCTTCATCCGCTAACGGACGCGTTCCCATAGGGATTCATTACAAGTCCGTTAACGGACTTGTAATGAGCGGACGAACGGTCCGCTAGTGTGAAAGGACCCTTCCTTCTCTGCCTTGAGGGTCTCTCTTCTGGACGGCCCTTCACAAACTACTTATTGGTCATCTTCAGCTGACCATGAGAAGCGGACTAGTACTCATTGGCCATCTTCAACTGATCATGAGGAGTGAGTTGGTACTCGGTTGTCTTCACCTGACTAAAAGGAGCGGGCAAGTACTAGTTGGTCGTCGTCGGCTGACCATAAGAAAGGGGCTATTACTTGTTGGTCATCTTCAGCTTATCATGAGGAGCGAGTTGGTACTCTGTTGTCTTCAGCTGACCAAGAGGAGCGGGCTAGTACTCATTGGGCATCTGCAGCTGACCAAGAGGAGCGGGCTAGTACTCATTGGGCATCTGCAGCTGACCAAGAGGAGCGGGCTAGTACTCGTTGGGTGTCTGCAGCTGACCAAGAGGAGCGGGCTAGTACTCATTGGGCATCTGCAGCTGACCAAGAGGAGCGGGCTAGTACTCATTGGGTGTCTGCAGCTGACCAAGAGGAGTAGGCTAGTACTCGTTGGTCGTCATCAGCTGATCATAAAGAGCGTGCTAGTACTCGTTGGTCGTCTTCAGCTGACCAAGAGGAGTGGGCTAGTACTCATTGGTCATCGCCAGCTGACCAAGAAGAGCGGGCTAGTACTTGTTGGTCGTCGTCAGCTGACCATAAGAAAGGGGCTATTACTTGTTGGTCATCTTCAGCTGATCATGAGGAGCGAGTTGGTACTCTGTTGTCTTCAGCTGACCAAGAGGAGCGGGCTAGTACTCGTTGGTCGTCATCAGCTGATCATAAAGAGCGGGCTAGTACTCGTTGGTCGTTGTCAGCTGATTATAAGGAGCGGGCTAGTACTTGTTGGTCGTCTGCAGTTGACTGAGGAGTCGGGTCTGCCAGGCCTTTTCTAACTGGATCTAAGTGCGCCTTACCCCCTTCAGGAGTATTGCACCACGGGTGGTTGGTCAGAGAAGGATCCTTTTTCTTCGGGACGGGACCACATATCCTCAGTCATGGCCAATTTCCTGCTGCCCAGACTAAATGGTGTTACTTTATCACACAGTTGCAGTTAGGTTTTGGCATTCTTGTACATGTTGCTTTTATCATCTTTTTTTCCCCCCCTACCATCTTCTGCCTGCGTTGTGTACCTCAACACGGGAGGTTAAATTTATCTGCAGCGTGAACGAGGTTTGATCATACATGCATTCTGCTGCTTATCATAGATCAGACTGCTTCAATAGCTGGCGGCTGATCTGAGATTTAGCTTTGTCAGACGTTTTATTTAAATTCTGTAGAATCTACACACAGTACAGTTTTGTGCCTCTGGGGCTTTCCTGCAGATTGGAGGTTGCTTAGCGCAGGGTATTGTCGGCACGCGCCGCGCCGGACGGCTAAGCAAAAAAGAGGCTTCCAAAACTGTCATTGCTGGCGCAGGTGATTGCTAAGCAGGACGCGGAGAAGATTTCCTATTCTCAGAGATGGTCAGATACAACACATTGCAGTGCTGTAATCTCTATTATTCTACTTATTGTTTTATTATTCTGTTCAGCAATTTGAAATACATTTTTGCTCAGCAGTGCGGATCTTTGCTTTCCTTATAAAATAAATACATTTCCTTTCTATGGGTTTACATATTTTTTTTCACAGTTCCATTTAAATGTTAAATTAAAATGGGATTCAGAGCTTTAATCTGCTTATGTCTTTGCCTTCCTTGATTCCTTTACAATCCCTTTTCCCCATCAACATGCTAATGAAATGTTTAGATAAAATCTTTCTGTTTTCATTGCATACCTTATTTTAGTCCCAGTGCTGTCACCACTGGGACTCGTGCTTCTTTATGCAATGCAGGCAAATCATGGCTGGTGGGAGGGGCTGGCAGGTTGCTGTACAGTGGCGGTCCCCCAGGAGACTCTCAGGTCCCGGGAGATTCACAGGACCCCGGAGATTCACAGGACCCCGGAGATTCACAGGTCAATAACAGCATGCAGTGCGGCTCGCGTATGCGCAGTGCGTGCCCGGTCGCCCGCAGTCAGAATGTCGGTGCCGCGGAGAGGAGGGGGGCTTCATGCGCTTGCATCGTTGGACCGTGGGACAGGTGAGTGTCCGATTTATTAAAGGGGTTGTAAAGGTACAATTTTATTTTATTTTTTTTCCCTAAATAGCTTCCTTTACCTTAGTGCAGTCCTCCTTCACTTACCTCATCCTTCCATTTTTGCTTTTAAATGTCCTTATTTATTCTGAGAAATCCTCACTTCCTGTTCTGTCTGTAACTCCACACAGTAATGCAAGGCTTTCTCCCTGGTGTGGAGTGTCGTGCTCGCCCCCTCCCTTGGACCGCAGGAGAGTCGGAATGCTCTCTACGTTGCAGATAGAGAAAGGAGCCGTGTGTTAGTGGGCGTCCTGACTCTCCTGTAGCCCAAGGGAGGGGGCGAGCACAACACTCCACACCAGGGAGAAAGCATTGCATTACTGTGTGGAGTTAGACGGAAGAACAGGAAGTGAGGATTTCTCAGAAGAAATAAGGACATTTAAAAGCAAAATGGAAAGGATGAGGTAAGTGAAGGAGGACTGCACTAAGGTAAAGGAAGCTATTTAGGGAAAAAATGTTTACTTTACAACCCCTTTAAGGCCTCGTACATACGACCGAACATGTCCGCTGAAACTGGTCCGGCGGACCAGTTTCCGCGGACATGTTCGGTCGTGTGTAGGGCCGACCGGACAATTTTCCGGCCGACCGGACAGGTTTCCAGCGGACAAGTGTTTCTTAGCATGCTAAGAAACATGTCCGCTGGAACCATGTTCGATGGTCGGTATGACTCATCGGACATGTCCGCTGGCCCGAGAACTCGCGCATGACGTCTAAGTGATTCGACGCATGCGTGGAAGCATTGAACTTCTGGGTTCGCGCACGTCGCCGCGTCATCGTCGCCGCCACGTCACCGCGTCGTCTGTCCGCGGGAAATTTGGTCTGATGGTGTGTACAGCCATCAGACCAAATGATCCCAGCGGACATGTCCGATGAAAGCGGTCCGTTTTCATCGGACAGGTCCGCTCGTCTGTACGAGGCCTAAGTCAGCAGCTAACTGCCAATAAACTAGCATTTTCTAAATGAAATCGGCATTGGCAAACAGGATTAGTTTTATTATTGGCCATTTAAAGCCATTTTGTTCTGCTGTAGACCTGTAACCCCCTAAAAAACAAGGGTTACATGTCTAATCCCCATAAAGTGGTTGGGGGGGTTAATTTGAAGGGCTTTGTTCCTTACATGAGTAGACGGCGTGTGATTGCGCAGGGAACATTGTGGACCACACCTATCCAGTACAATAGGCGATCTGTGCTGAAAGCAGCTGTAATATATTGAATTACCCTCTTAAGTGTTCAGTTAAATTCAATCCATCATCCTCCTGGAATATAATTTATTGGCGCTGTGAGGTTCTGGCCTCAAATCTATTTCATTTTTTTTTTTTCATATGCAGGAGGTATCAGGAGAATAAGACGTTCTCAAGGTTGAAAGAATGTTCCTGCTTTAACCTAGATTCAAAGGATGGAGAGGGATCGGGTTCTTCTTCTGCGAGGAGGTCCGCGATCACTTTTCTTAAGGCGGGGGTCTTGCTGAGCTGGAAAGTGTGTGTTGTGTGTTTTTTATTTTTTCTTTTATTTAGTTTCCTCCTATTTTTTATTCTTATATGGCGATTAGTTGCCCATTTCTTTTCAGATGTGATTTTAAAGGTTTCTTTATCCTGCGGAATGTGACACCATTCTTCAGACCTGCGATTTATTGTCCTTGGGGCCATCGCCCCACCTTCTGACCTGACCTCTGCCTGAACTGCTTCCCCCAATTCCGGAAACATTGTACTGTGGGAGCTTTAGGGCCATTCAAATTCATTTTTTTAGCAACGCACAATGGAGTACCAATCATCGTAAATGCACCCTCAACACAGCTGCTGACGGACATGCATTGTCGCATGATCTTGCATTGTGGTGCGCTTCAAAAAGAGTGTATGCGCACTGCGTCCAGGGGCCATTCAGAAGGAATGGTGTCGCATCACAAAAATTCATTAAGACCCCTTTCACACTGGGGCGCTTTGCAGGTGCTATAACGCTAAAAATAGCGCCTGCAAAGCGCCCTAAAAGAGCCACTGCTGTCTCTCCAGTGTGAAAGCCCTGAGGGCTTTCACACTGGAGCGGTGAGCTAGCAGGGTGGTAAAAGTCCTGCTAGCCGCATCTTTGGAGCGGTGTGTATACCGCTCCTCCACCGCTCTTGCCCATTGAAATGAATGGGCACCGCAGCTATACCGCTGCTGTAGCAGCGCTTTGTGGGTGGTTTTAACCCTTTTCCGCTAGCGGTAGTTAAAAGCACCCCGCTAGCGACCGAATAGCTCTTCAAATATGACAGTAAATTGCTACTAAAAATGGTGCTGCTTTATCGCAGACGCCCCAGTGTTAAAGGGGCCTTAATGTGTGTTGCCAGGCATTGGGGTAACGAGCATGATCACAACCGAATGATGTGATAAAAATCTTCTAGCTCATGAACATCAGGTGCCTTGATCTGCCTTACATCAGCATTGATCGACACCAGCTTAGATGCAGGGGTGCATAGAAAGCTTCCTCTCCAATGCTCACTGTACTGTATCTATGGAGGAGCAATGTGTCACCCTAGGTCAAGAAATGTGTTAAGACTACAGAGTACCTACTCGTCGCTCCACATCTCCATACCATGGGGGGTATTCTGTAGTCCGCAGTAGAGACCTGATAATGTTTGCGATATCATTGCAGAGTACACAGGGCTGCACTGGATTTCAGGCAGGATTGACTTGTGAACATGTTGAACAGATATAATAAAATGTTTTGATTGGAAAGTTTAAAGCGCAAAAGGGAGCCAATGAGAGGATTTCTTTGTGGGGATTTATATTCTGTACACTATAATCTCAAAAGGTGATGGACAGAGGCCAAAGGAGTCACTTTGTCTCTCTACCCTCTGTTTGGCAGCCAGCATTTTTTCTCTTGCAAATCTCAAGTGTGAAGAAAAGTGTGCGATTTGTAAAAAACATAAAGCGTGTGTGTGTATTTATCTATCTGTGTGTGTATGCAGGGCTCAAGTCCTGTGCATAATAAGCAGAACATACTATTTGTATTACGATGTATAAAACGGCGCAGATTTGTTATGATATTAAAAGCTGATGTGTAAACCAAATAAGGTTTCAGGGCGGTTTATTTTCCATCAGCCATTCCCCTCTTGTTAACCCTTCTGTGTTATTTGGTTGCTCTCTTATGTAGAAGTTTTCAGCCTGATCGGTGCAGGCCTTCACACAGCTAAATGACACTTGAACAATAAGGGAATCCGCGGCACGTAATGTGCATTCTTTGTGACCGATACCTTCTGCTATTCAGAGCAGCCTCCAAATCCAGCTTTTGTTTGGGGGAAACGCCAACTTTCTTCTAATGTTTGGAAAGCCGGTTTATGTGAAGTTGACTAAGTTAGGCCATACACACACACGGGACGTTTTGCCATCTCTCGCCTTTCCTCCTGGCAGGAACGTTTTGGCAGAAAAAAAAAAAGGAAACCCCGTCAGATGCCGCCAGGAGCACTGTTAAAAACATTCAGTGTGCATGAGGTCTTAAGGTTGGATTCAGTTAAATTTGCCACACATGGTCAGATTATGCTTGCATTAGCTCAGCATAAATAGTCAATTACCAAGTAGTGTATAAAGAGGCGTACTATAAATTAAATGGATTGTTCAGGTAGCTCCTTAACATAGTTTCCCATATCAGTAGAAGCAAAGCACTACATTGTGCCAAGTAAAAGATGTCCTAGATTGCATGTCCCTTCCCAGATGTGCTAGATAGCATTGTCCCCTCCAATAATAAAATGTTGGCTTGCAATCCTGCCTGCTCTACTTTTTGATATTTGGCTTCTACTTCCTTCACCGCTGCTGCTGATACTTGGCTTCCACTTTTTATTCACCTCCACTGATACTACTTGGCTTCTCCTGATGATACTTGGCTTCTACTCTCTTCACCTCCCGCTGATACTTGGCTTCCACTTCCTTCACCTCCTGCTGATATTTGGCTTCCACTCCCTTCACCTCTGCTGCTGATACTTGGGTTCCACTCCCTTCACCTCTGCTGCTGATGCTTTGCTTCTACTTCCTTCATCTCTGCTGCTGATACTTGGCTTCCACTCCCTTCACCTCTGCTGCTGATACTTTGCTTCCACTCCCTTCACCTCTGCTGCTGATACTTGGCTTATACTTCCTTCACCTCTGCTGCTGATACTTGGCTTCTACTCCTTTCACCTCTGCTGCTGATACTTGGCTTCTACTCCCTTCACCTCTGCTGCTGATACTTGGGTTCCACTCCCTTCACCTCTGCTGCTGATACTTTGCTTCTACTTCCTTCACCTCTGCTGCTGATACTTGGCTTCTACTCCCTTCACCTCTGCTGCTGATACTTGGCTTCTACTCCTTTCACCTCTGCTGCTGATACTTGGGTTCTACTCCCTTCACCTCTGCTGCTGATACTTGGGTTCCACTCCCTTCACCTCTGCTGCTGATACTTTGCTTCCACTTCCTTCACCTCTGCTGCTGATACTTGGGTTCCACTCCCTTCACCTCTGCTGCTGATACTTTGCTTCTACTTCCTTCACCTCTGCTGCTGATACTTGGGTTCCACTCCCTTCACCTCTGCTGCTGATACTTTGCTTCTACTTCCTTCACCTCTGCTGCTGATACTTGGCTTCCACTTCCTTCACCTCTGCTGCTGATACTTGGCTTCTACTCCTTTCACCTCTGCTGCTGATACTTGGGTTCTACTCCTTTCACCTCTGCTGCTGATACTTGGGTTCCACTCCCTTCACCTCTGCTGCTGATACTTGGGTTCCACTCCATTCACCTCTGCTGCTGATACTTTGCTTCCACTTCCTTCACCTCTGCTGCTGATACTTTGCTTCCACTCCCCTCACCTGCTGAGACTTGTTTTTTTACTCCTATATCTCTGCTGATGGTCCCGGGCTTCCATTGCCACACTCCCTCAGTTGCTGATGCTTTTTATTATCTTCAAATCCACTACCGATACTTGGATTATATTCCCATGCCCTCTAGTGCTTAAACTTGGCTTCTTCTCCCACTCCTTTCCACTGCCTATACTTGGCTTAATTTCCCACTCCTTCTGCTCATACTTGGCTACAACCCCCTTCACTTCCACTTAAAAAACATGGTTTCTATTTTGCCTGTATACTTCTGCTCGTATGTAATCTCTACTCTTGCCCCCCTCTGCTACTGATACTTTGTTTTCATTCCTTCTGCTCATACTTGGCATTTACTCCCTTGCTGAGACTTGGTTTCCATTCTCATCACCTCCACTGCTGATACTTGGCTTCCCTTGGCTTTTGATATTGGCTTCCATTCCCTTGTCTCTCACTGCTCATACTTGGCTTCCACTCATCTCACCTTCATTGCTAATATTTGGCTTCATTTCCACCCCTATGCCCTTGATTCTTGGCTTTCACTCAATCATACCAGAGGAGGGTGGAAGGGGAGCTGCTGCCAGCTCATCAGGGAACAAAATCAATTGAGGCAACTTGCATTTTCTCTTCCCCCATCAGCCTCCTTTATTTTTATGTCTCTAAGGAAGAAGCTTTACTATGTTTACTTTTTGCTAATGTGGATCATTTGGGAATCGGCTTTGCTTGGTATTCTTTTCCTTTTGTTTGGATTACTTTGTGTATATTTTCCCTGGTAATCCTGTTTTATTTCTGGTTATTGCTTGTATAAACATTTTGCTTACTGAAGAAAGGGTGACTACAACCTGAAACTGTTGCATTTTCTTTGAAACACTTAAGTGAAACGCTGTAATCTTTCTTCGATTTAAAAGTTTTTGAGGGCTGCAAGTGTTGGACTTTCTCTGTATTTGAAGCTGATTGGGAAAGGCCTGTTTCACAGCGCTCACGCCACATAGCTGAGCCGTGTTCACAGCTGAGTTTTTCATACACTTAGAAAAATATTTGCCCCGGTACCTCACTTCCTTTCACGCTCACTTAGATGTAAAACTAAAAAGTAGGCCGCCATTTTGCTACTTTGCCCAACTTTGGTCCTGGCAGTGTCCTAATGAACCCCTGAGCCAGTGGTTTGCGGATGTCCAGCTTGGCCCGGTAGGCTGTAATTGGGAAGCCCAGAGATGTACGAAACACACAGTATGTTCCAGACAATCCTGTCTTTTAAATGGCAAAATACAGACACCTTATGGAGAATTATGAACGTGAAAACTATTAATCTCGATGAAATGACCTTTTCTTATAACTATTACAGGCCGTGAAACCTTATAATTTCATGCCTACTATTTCAGCTGGCTCCGGTCTTCTATGTAATTAAACCAGTCACTGAATTAGGAAAGACGAGACGTTCACTTACCTTTTTTTGGGATTTGTTTTTCTTCTTTGGAATCATTTTAAAAGAGACATGCATTGAGTGAAATATTCAGTGTGCCATGGCTGGGCTCCTGAAAATGCCAATTGCCTGGATATCCATGAGGACCTGTACTCACTGGATCTTCTCCGTCTTTTTGGTTGCTAGGCTTCAACCGGTGAGACTGAAGACTAGGGATGAGCTTCGTATTCGAGCCACTCATGTTCGACTCGAACATCGTATGTTCGATCGTTCGTCGAAATTACAAACGTTTTGGGCCGTTCGTGCCAAATTCGAGTGGCTTGTCACGGCCCATAATTCACTGCGGCAGTGCATTGCTGGCTGATGATTGGCCAAGCATGCACTATGACCCGCATGCTTGGCCAATCACAGCTTGCAAAAAAACGGACAGCCATAATTGGCCAAAGCCAGGGTGGTTTTGGCCAATTATGGCTCAGGGGGTTTAGTACACGCCCCACACTATAAAAGGCCGCCTGCAGGTCGGCCTTGTGTAGTGTGTTGCGGTGGTTAAGAGAGAAGACAGAGAGAGAGAGAGAGTCATTTTTTTTGTAGGTAGAGCAGGCAGGCTAGTTAGTAAAAGTTAGTGTGTAGAGGATATATATTCATCCCTGGTGTGTGTGTGTGTGTGTGTGTCTGTGTATATATACTGTATAGTTTAGCTAGATCCGCTCTTCCTAATTTACTGGCAGGCAGGTGATTGTGCTAGCTGCAGTATTCTTACGTGGTGTACTGCCTGTGTCCTCTGCAGTGTGCACCTAAAGCTACGTGGTGTGTGTACTGTCTGCACTATTTTTCTCAATGATTTTTATCCATATTGCAGGGACCAGACATTACATTAAAGCCACAAACAGTTTTAAATTACTTTTTTTCTTATAGTAATCTCATTTTGTGCAGGGACAGTTCTAAACACGTGCCACTTCACAATCATACTATAGACACCCAGCAGGTACGATATTTAAAAGGCATTTTTCATTTTTTTTTTTTTCACTTTAAGCATTAAAATCACTGCTCCAGAAAAATACTTTTTTTTTTTTTCCATTGATAAATGTTTCCTGGGGCAAGACCCGGGTTCTCAAAGACGTTTTACGACAATAACTTGCATATTGGGCTTTAAAATGAGCACTTTTGAATTCGAACGTTGGAGTCCCATAGACGTCAATGAGGTTCTAAATGTTCGCGCAAACGGTCGGTCCGGTCGAAGGTTCTGGTGCAAACTGAACGGGGGGGTGTTCCAAACTGTGATTTTTATTTATATATATATATATATATATATATATATATATATATATATATATATATATATATATTTTTTTTTTTTATATATAATCTATTTTAGTAATGGCAGGGATCAGCGACTTATGTCGGGACTGTGATATTGCGGTAAACAATCGGACACTGATACTTTTTGTAAACCAGTGACACTAATACAGTGATCATTGCTAAAACTAAACATGGTCACTAATGACACTAGTTAGGAAGGGGTTACACATCAGGGGCACTCAAAGGGTTAACTGTGCCTAGCTAGTGTTTTTGTGTACTGAATGTGCTGCTTTTACTAAGGGAAGAGATGGATTCTTGTCCCTGCTTTGCAGGAACACGGAATCCGTCCCTTCACCCCTGTCAGAATGGTGATCTGCCTTGTTTACATGGGCATATCCCCGTTCTGTGTTTACAGACGATCGGCGCGTGCCGGAGGACACCCAGTGCCTGGCACTCGCAGATTGGCTTCTGCTGTGATGTTCACAGCAGAAGTGGCATGCTGGCAGTGTGTGTCTGCCGCCTCCTGTGGGTGGAAGGAAGGAATTGCGTGTATATATACATGATTTGGCGCAGAGCTGCCACCCTGTAGCAGTTAAAGCGGTTATAGGGCAGGAGGTTAACTGAGTGAGCTTCTAACTGCAGCCTATGAAGAAATATAACCCTGGACTGACTATGCATCCAGGGTTCCTATTGTACAATATTTTACAAATCTGGGCCAAACCCTAAGGCTTTTCACTTGGACCTTTCACTAAATATAAGCTGACCTTCCCAGGTACTCTGGTGGGGCTCTACCAGCCAAAAGAGCCGCGATACTATTCAGATTTGGTGGAAGTTCTGAAGGAGTAAGATGAAGTCCAGAGCTCTGCCTCTCTTAGGCTGCATTCATACCGGAGTATTCTGTGAACATGCAAAAAAAAAAAACACAAATGAATCTAAACACCCAAAAAAGAACTTGAGCTTTTTTGGCGCGTGTAGGGCAGCCTATTGAAATTAATGGGCTGCCCTATGCATGTAAACTAGCACAAAAACGTGCGCAAAGACGCACATTCACAAGACACTGTGTTTACAGGGACAGCCTGGGGGGGGGGGGCAATAAAACAGGCGGTTGAGCAATTGTTTTACCCCCTCTTCAACTGTCCACCTAAAACAGGTGTCTGCAACCCGCGGCTCCGGAGCCGCATGCGGCTCTTTTGAACCTCCGGGGCACCTTTTGAGGGTAACGAGTAATCTACCTGATTACTCTTACCCTCGCGGTAACGCCTTTCCCATTACTTGGGTGGCGTTACCGCAATTGCATCTACTGTGCGGGGGGGCAGGGGGGGGGTCATGTGGCCACAGGCCTGAGCTGGCCTGTGATTTGGTCACGGCGCGTCATGTGACTGGCCACAGAGCGGCCCTGTCTGTGCTCGCGGCCCGGGTGGCGCTGGCGCATGCACGCGCCTGGAGTCTCCTGCCCGCCTGTCACGACGAGAGCTCTCAGCTCAGCCGCCGACATCTTCCCCGCGGAGACAGTATATGCAGTGTTATATTTGTTTTAAATGTCGCAATGGTTTTGCGGCTCCCAGTTAGTTTTTTGTTTTTTTTTCGCTTCGGAAACGGGTCCAAGTGGCTCTTTATGTTTTAAAGGTTGCAGACCCCTGACCTAAAAGATAGCATGCAGCTGTTCTGGGTTGCACACATGCCACAGCTTTTGACCCGCAGTACTGCTGGCAAACGAGACCTATTCATGTGAATGTGGTCACATCTCAACCACCAAAGGTTGGGCTTGCTGTTGCAGTGTGATTTTTAGTGTTAAAAAAAGGGGGGGGGGAGACGCAGCAGTGACCCTCCTGTATGCCTGGCTGCCATTTCCGAGGGGTGGCACCTGTGTGAACGAGCCCAAGATCTGTAATTAAAATCAATGGAACGCCTTGGTGCAAAAAAATGGGAACATTAACATACGTTAATTAATTCTTAGTATGTTCAGTTCTCCTAAATTTGCCTACATTCATTTAGGATTTAACACCCCCCCCCCCCCTCAGCGGTGGAGCGCCATGAAGTCATACTGGACTTCCTCTGACCACCCGGGTGCACTAAGCCCTGTGTGTTCGGCAGGGTAGGGGGACCCGACGGATTCCCTTTGTAGCAATATCCTGCAATTTTTTATTTAAACGGTTTTCTTATAAAGTGACATTGCTTTCTTTTTGCTGGAAGGCTCCTGTCCTTCAGGGTTTATATTCAGGTCATAGATGAGAGATGTTTTAATTATTGCGATTCTTTCAGCTGTAAAATTCCACATATTTGACACTCGTCCAGGAAGTGTAGAAAATCTGTGTTTGGGGATGTATATATTTTAGAGGCGCCCGAGGATATTTTAAGGGCAGATGTTTTACTGGCGGTCCTGACCATAGTAGGTACCTAGAACAGATCTATTGAGGAGCGAAATGATAAATAGCCTGGAGGGTTCATTCACATCACACAGCGTGCGTTAATGCGTCTTGTGAGCGGACGCTGCTGTGCGCTGCCATACATTATTAAAAGGCTTTGCGGTGCTTGCCTTTTTTATTTTTTGCAACTGTATGAAACGCTTATGCATTTCAGCAAGTTGTGCTAACTGAAGACATAAAGCAAATGGCTTTGTTCTGGTATTGGGACAGCTGTTGTGAATGAGCCCTAATGCCCGGTACACACCATCCGATTATCGGACGAATGATCGTTCGTTTTTTTTTGTATGCTAATCTCATTTACTAAAGTCACGAAAATTCTCGGACGGCAGAATAAAAAATGGGAAGTGATGTCATGTGTTGTAATGCTTTTGTATTGCATTTTCGACCAACGGCTGTACTGATTAAACGAAAATCGTACAATCTGGCATCGTACGAAAAAAAATTCCGTGCATGTACGATAGGAAAAAATCGGATGAACTGTCCTGATCGGCTCTCAGAAGCTCTGTACCAACGATCCGATTATCGTACGATCGATTCGAAAGCAGCATTTTTCGTACGATTTTCGGATCATGTGTACGGGGCATAAGTGTAGCAGACGGGTTCGAATGTAGGAAGCGATTTTATATGCAGCAGTAAAGTACCCCAGTATGACAGAATACTGGTTACCTACATGCTTGTTCCACGTCGGGGACTAATTAAAGAGAACCTGTCATCAGAGGAATGTGAAGGCTGATGTCCAGGGACTGCACCTGATTTATAAGCCACTTAACCATAAAAATAAGGACAACTCTATAGCAGGGATACAACAGCAATGTTGGAGCCCAAGCCTTTGCCTGTAGGGAAAAAAAACATGCATTTCTAAAAAAAAAAAAAAAAATCTTTACACTTCGGGGGAAGACAAAGAAAAATCCTCACGCTTGAAAAAAAAAAAAAGATTAAAATCACGAAAAAAACCTCATGCTTGGAAGGAAAAAAACCCTCACACGAAGGCCCGTTTCACACTGGGGCGGGAGGTGTGGTGGCGTTAAAGCGCTGCTATTTTTAGCGGCGCTTTACCGATAATTTTGCAGCGCTATTTGGCCGGTTTTACCCCCTCCTAGCGAATGAGAAAGGGTTAAAACTGCCCGCAATGCGCCTCTGCAGAGGCACATTGCTGGCAGTATAGCCGCGGTGTCCCATTCATTGGGAAGTAGCGGTATACCAGGGTTTGACAAATTTGCCTGGAATCTAGGAGCCAGCTAAAAAAGTTAGGAGCCAGAAAACGCGCCCCGTCCCAACGAGCTTGCGCGCAGAAGCGAACACATACGTGAGCAGCGCCCGCATATGTAAACGGTGTTCAAAAACCACACATGTGAGGTATCTCCGCGTTTGGTAGAGCGAGAGCAATAATTCTAGCCCTAGACCTCCTCTGTAACTCAAAACATGCAACCTGTAGAGTTTTTTTAAACGTTGCCTATGGAGATTTTAAAGGGTAAAAGTTTGTCGCCATTCCACGAGCGGACGTAATTTTGAAGAGTGACATGTTGGGTATCAATTTACTCGGCGTAACATTATCTTTCATAATATTAAAAAAAAATGGGGATAACTTTACTGTTTTATTTTTTAATTAAAAAAAGTGTAATTTTTTCCCAAAAAAAGTGCGCTTGTAAGACCGCTGCGCAAATACGGCGTGACAAAGTATTGCAACAATCGCCATTTTATTCTCTAGGGTGTTAGGATAAAAAATATATATATATATATATAATGTTTGGGGGTTCTAATTAGAGGGAAGAAGATGGCAGTGAAAATAGTGAAAAATTACATTAGAATTGCTGTTTAACTTGTAATGCTTAACTTGTAATACCAACGGCCAACACCAGATGGCGCCAGCTTACAAATCTGGTGGTAATAACTTGTAATACCAACGGCTCCCCACCAGATGCCCCCCCCCCCTTCCAAGCCAAGTCGCCAGGACCCTATTTCTAGTCGCCATGGCGACCGGGATTTGTCGAGCCCTGGGTATACTCACCGCTCCAAAGATGCGGCTAGCGGGACTTACCGTATTTTTTTTCTGCCAACGCACCGCTCCAGTGTGAAAGCACTCAGGGCTTTCACACTGCAGAAACGGCAGCCGCCGTTTCAGGTCAGTTTTCAGGCGCTATTTTTAGCGCAATAGCGCCTGCAAACCGCCCCAGTGTGAAAGGGGTCTGAGGGGAAAAAAAACGTGTGCTTGGCAAAAAAAAACACTAGGTTTATATTGGAGCGATTTATTATGCGATTTGAGAGATCAAGTCTCGTGACAAGTCGCAGCCTATTGGAGGCAATGGCACTGTTCAAATTGGTGCGACAACAATTTTGTGGCATGGCACTGATTTGAAAAAGTAGTTCCTGCACCACTTTTGCCCATTTTTTTAGCCCCTGAAGTTGCGCTGACCTTGCTACTTTGAAATTGCGCTACTTCAAGTGAAGTAGCGTGATTTCAAAGTAGCATCAATGTGAACCAGGGCCAAGTCTTTTTTTTTTTTTTTGTGTTGCTGGTTTTTGGGAAAAAAATTTTCATTTTCTGCCCTGTAAAACTGCTGTCGCCAAGACAGGAAGGGAGTGAAAATCTTTTTTCCCCCATGCAATCTAAAACCAAAAAGAGTGGTTGGGGGGGAAAAGCTGGCCATGCACTAATTTACAAACGAAGGTTTGATAACATGATGAATGGCATTCAAAAACATTCCATTTTGGAGCGAATGAACTTGCCCCATCAAAAAACACATTCACACCGACTAGGAGCTGTGTAGAGCTGACTGCGCAGGCGCTGTATAGAGCTTCTTCATGTTCGGCTTCTTTCGGAAACGCAGTGATGCGCCTACGCAATACGGGGGGCGGGGCCTTATCCGCCGGGGAGAACTTTTTCTGAAACAATGTCAATCATCTGGGCGACCTGCCTCCTCAGCAGAGAAACGCCTACTCCCGCGGGGAGAAGAAGCCGGATTGCAAATAGTGAATCTCAGATACTCTACGCCACCGTAACTTACAGCGTATTTCCCGTATTCTCAAAGAATTTGCACCATAAGTTACGGCGGCGTAGTCTAACTGTGTCGGCGTAAGGGCGCGCAATTCAAATGGATGAGATGGCGTGTTTTATGGTAATACGTCTTGACCCGACGTAAATGACGTTTTTTCTAAACCGCGCATGCGCCGTCCGTGGGGGTATCCCAGTGCGCATGCTCGAAATTAACCCGCAACAAGCCAATGCTTACGACGTGAACGTCATTCTACGCAAAGCCCTATTCGCGGACGACCTTCGAAAACTACGTACAATTTTGACGCAGGAACGACGGCCATACTTAACATAGGATACGCCTCATATAGCAGGGGTAACAATACGCCGAAAAAAGCCTTACGGAAACTACGTAAAAAAATGCACCGGACGTACGTACGTTTGTGGATCGCCGGATCTAGCTAATTTGCATACTTGACGCGGAAATCGACGGAAACGCCACCTAGTGGCCAGAGTAAATATGCACCTTAGATCCGACGGCGTACTAAGACGTACGCCAGTCTGATCTAGCACAGCTTCAGGCGTATCTTGTTTAGTGGATACAAAACAAAGATACGCCGGAGCAAACTAGAAGTTACGCGGCGTATCAATAGATACGCCAGCGTAACTTCTTTGCGGATCTGGCCCTAAGACTGGGATGCCATTAAAGTTTGTGTAAAGGTAGGTGTCCCAATACTTATGACAATATCATGTATATATTCGGTCTTGGGTTGTGTGCTGTAAAGTATCCATGAGAAGGAGATGCATAGATGAACACATGTTCTGTGTAAATACAATGTCTATGGAACATAAACAAGGCCGGTAATAGATGGAGGTCTCTGGCCGGCAGGAACTGTCTTGGGGTCTCAGCTGTTGTGGTGTCATGGGAAGGGAAATACGATGAGACGTGATTGGATCCAGTTGGCGTGTTACAGTATACATTGGAATCACACTTCTCCAATACTGGTAATTGTTGTAATATGTAGTGAAGTCATGTATAGTGGTGTTCGGTTAGATAATTGATATTTAGGTATTGGTATGATGACTATAAGTTATGACACCACTATATGAGACTTCACTACAGTAATGATTACTCTGATTAGCATTTCGACAGCTCTAAAAAGTTGTACTCAGTTATGAACCCCAATTTTTAGGCTTTAACAGGCAGTCTGTGATGTGAAAATACCAGGCAGGTAGTTGGTGGTGTGTTAATGGTCTCCAAACTACAACCCAGGGGCCAGATGTGACCTTTTTTGCTTTCTTTTAACCGGCCCTTGGAGCATTATTTCATCCACTGATACCAACAATGGAGCAAAATTCCCCTCAATGACACCAATGAAGAGGCACAATTCCTCCAAATGACACCAACAATGGGGCCCAAGGACTCCAATAGTGGGATACAATTCCTCCTATTGACACCAAAGATGGAACATTGCTGTGCTTTGTGGGTATGGCTAAAATTAAACCGTGTGTTTTTTTTGGATAGCACACAGGGCAGAGTCCGGGTTGCGCCGCGCCAGGCTGGGGGGGGGGGGGGGGGGTCAACCTGTCAGTTCTCAGACCATATGCCGCACACTGCATCAAATTGGTCTGCATGGCTGTCGTCCCAGAAGGAAGCATCTTCTAAAGGTGATCCACAAGAAAGCCTGCAAACATTTTGAAGACAAGCAGACTAAGAACATGGATTACTGGAACCTTGTCCTGTTGTCTGAGACCAAGATAAACTTATTTGGTTCAGATGGTGTGAAGCGTGTGTGGCGGCAACCAGGAGAGGAGAACAAAGACAAGTGTGTCTTGCCCAGGGCTGTGGAGTCGAGGAGTCGGAGTCGGGGGAAATTTTGGGTACCTGGAGTCGGAGTCGGCAAACAATGCACCGACTCCGACTCCGACTCCTACTAAATTTAGATTGGAATAAAAAAAAAAAGCAAGTTTAAATGTCCCAATTCACAAAAAGTTATAATTAATGACTTCTCTACTGTAAGAATAAAGACCAATGCATGCAGGGCCTCACGTAACCGCAAAACAAACACGTTAAGTGACCGTGAAGAAGCGCGCTTTTCATGTGCTTCACTATATGGCACGCAACGCACAATTAGGAGCTGCAATACTTATACTTTCCATAGTGTTGTGTTCTGCTTTTACAGGGAACGCATGTTAGAGAACCAGTAAGTGTCCAAATAAAAAAATTCCAACAGGAGTTTTATAAAGCACTAAAAGAAGTTGAAAATCAAAACTTACTGTTGAAGAAGCCATCCTTGTTTATCCAGAGATCGTTAGTGATGTGGCCAGAATAGTTACTGCAATGCCACCCACCCAAGTCAGTGTCGAAAGATTATTTTCAGCCCTAAAAATAATAAAGTCTGACTTAAGAGCCTCTATGAAAGAGGATCTGGCAGAGGCAATTCTCTTCCTTAGAACTCTACATTGAATTGATTTGCATTTGCTAAGCCTAGAACTACATTTCAAGATTAATATAAACCATTTCTAGGTTTTACAGATTTTATTTTTGGTTCATTATAGATAAGCTTTGTTTTTGTTCTAAAACCAAATAATGTGGTTTGTATTTTTGAACTGGTAAAGATCCTGTTCCTGATGTTTATGCCTGCTGCTACTATCCAGTCACTTGATTGTTTTCATTGTGTTTGTCTTTTGCTTAAACTGTGCAATACAGTAGACTGTTGGCTTCCCAGCCAGTAGTCCTGTGGTAGGTTGCGTTTCTTTCCCTCAAGGAATGTATAAAATACATTCCACAGCCCTGGTCTTGCCTACAGTCAAGCATGGCGGTGGGAATGTCATGGTCTGGGGCTGGATGAGTGCTTCCTGCACTGGGGAGCTACAGCTCATTGAGGGAACCATGAATGCCAACATGTACTGTGACATACTGAAGCAGAGCATGATCCCCTCCCTTCAGAGACTGGACCGCAGGGCGGTATTCCAACATACCGACCCCAAACACACCTCCAAGACAACTTCCCGTACAATGAGATCGGCTTCCCGTACAATGGGATCGTTTCCCGTACAATGGAATCGTTTCCCGTACAATGGGATCGTTTCCCGTACAATGGGATCGTTTCCCGTACAATGGGATCGTTTCCCGTACAATGGGATAGTTTCCCGTACAATGGGATAGTTTCCCGTACAATGGGATAGTTTCCCGTACAATGGGATAGTTTCCCGTACAATGGGATAGTTTCCCGTACAATGGGATAGTTTCCCGTACAATGGGATCGCTTCCCGTACAAAGAGATCAGCTTCCCGTACAAAGAGATCGGCTTCCCGTACAAAGAGATCGGCTTCCCGTACAAAGAGATCGGCTTCCCGTACAAAGAGATCGGCTTCCCGTACAAAGAGATCGGCTTCCCGTACAAAGAGATCGGCTTCCCGTACAAAGAGATCGGCTTCCCGTACAAAGAGATCGGCTTCCCGTACAAAGAGATCGGCTTCCCGTACAAAGAGATCGGCTTCCCGTACAAAGAGATCGGCTTCCCGTACAAAGAGATCGGCTTACAATGGGATCGCTTCCTGTACAAATTGTACAGGAAGCCGATCTCTTTGTACGGGAAGCGATCCCATTGTACAGGAAGCGATCCCATTGTACAGGAAGCCGATCTCTGAGATCGGCTTCCCGTACAAAGAGATCGGCTTCCTGTACAATGAGATGGCTTCCCGTACAGTGAGATGGCTACCCGTACAGTGAGATGGCTTCCCGTAGAGTGAGATCGGCTTCCCGTACAGTGAGATGGCTTCCCGTACAGTGAGATGGCTTCCCGTACAGTGAGATCGGCTTCCCGTACAATGAGATCGGCTTCCCGTACAATGAGATCGGCTTCCCGTACAATGAGATCGGCTTCCCGTGCCGTGAGATGGCTTCCCGTGCCGTGAGATGGCTTCCCGTGCCGTGAGATCGCTTCCCGTACAGTGAGATTGGCTTCCCGTACAGTGAGATCGCTTCCTGTACACTCCCTTGTGCTGGGAATATTCACAGACAAGCTGTATCAGTGTAAGGACTGTTGCTCCCTATGGAAGTACATGAACTTTACAGGTGAAGGAGCCAAGTGCAGTATCAGTCTCTAAATGTCCCCCTGTGAACGGCACGCGCCTTCTCCGGAAAATCTATGATTGCTGTTACTTGTGGCGACGTGTGTTCCGCCGTCCCGCAGGGAGCGCAGTGTAACTGAACAGAGCTGAGTCTGGATAAAGAAATGCTATAAAAAGGGTGTGAAGACGCCGCGCGCATCAAGGGCCGCTACACAGTGTTACCGCGCAGCAGCACAGCAGCCCGGCTGGGTGTACAGTAATGGAATCTGCTGATGGCTTCTGTATTTATTTTTAGGTTTGCAAGTGTGACGGTCAAAAGTGAAAAAAAAAATAAAAAAAAATCTGGTGATTACCATAGCTGTCCAATCTCTGAAAATGCCAGTTGCCTGGCTCTTAGTCAAGCATGCAGCAGGGTGGGTTGGAAAATAACAGAAGCTCCAAAGCTTCATACCGACTCTGCCGCAGTGTTTTAGAAAGTAATCAAGCCAATGGATCAGCATAGCCAGGCAAATTGGCATTTTTTTAAACCTATGTATGTTCCCGAGTAAGGTTTTATCTACAGTGTGGTGTGCAGCCAAAATCACATTTGAAATGCATTTGTTTGTCTTTTTTTTGTTTTATGTGAAGGCAGTTTTAAATCTGGACACCTCTGCCAGGCCAAAAGTTATATTAATACAGTATGATGATGGCTGAGCTTGGAGAGGGACGAGGACAGCGCCTTACTGAGAAGGTTGTCCCCTCTGCTCTCTCCTCCAGTCAGCAAGCTCCATGTGTTTGGATTCATAGCAATGTGTAATGTGGTAGTAAAAGCCGATTGGCTTGCTGAGCCCCTGTTTCCTATCCCAGTCTGAATGCTGGTGTGCAGGAGGATAGCAGGAAGATTTTGTATAAAAATACATTTAACCACTTTATTACAGGGCACTTTTACCCCCCTTCCTGCCCAGGCCAATTTTCAGCTTTTCGCAATGTTGCTCTTTAAATGACAATTGAGCAGTCATGCAACTCTGTACCCAAATTAATTTTTTTTTCTTCCACAAATAGACCTCTTTCTTTTGGTGGGATTTGATCAACATTGGCTTGTGTGTGTTTGTTTTTTTTTTTTTTGTTTTTGTTTTTTTGCGCTACGAATAAAGACAGAACATTTTGAAATTTGTTATAATTTTTTTTGTAAATTAGTAAGTTTTCTCCTTCATATGAGGCAGCACTGATGGGCCACACTAATGGGTGGCCCTTGTGGGGCGGCTCTGATGGGCAGCCCCTGTGGGGCGGCACTGATGGACCAAACTAATGGATGGCCCTTGTGGGGCGGCTCTGATGGGCAGCCCCTGATGGGCCACACTAATGGGTGGCCCTTGTGGGGCGGCTCTCATGGGCAGCCCCTGATGGGTGGCACTAATGGGTGGCCCTTGTGGGGCGGCTCTGATGGGCCACACTAATGGGTGGCCCTTGTGGGGCGGCTCTGATGGGCAGCCCCTGATGGGCCACACTAATGGGTGGCCCTTGTGGGGCGGCTCTCATGGGCAGCCCCTGATGGGTGGCACTAATGGGTGGCCCTTGTGGGGCGCCTCTGATGGGCAGTCCCTGTGGGGCGGCATTAATGGGCATTGCTGATGGGTCTGCACTGATCATTAGCACAGACCCCCCCTCGGTCAGGAGAGCCACTGATCTGCTCTCCTCTACCCGTGCCTTGTCAGCACAAATGGAGGAAAGCCGATTAATGACACTTCCTGGTTACACTGTGATCAGCTGTGATTGGACACCGCTGATCATGTGGTAAAGAGCCTATGTGCGAGGCTCTTTACCTAGATTGGAAATGTGGTGTCGGATCGACACACTGCACCACTGAATGCTGCACTAATGGAACACACACGAGCCGCATATCCTGCTTAACATCTTATGACGCCCAGTCAGGATAACGGAACCACCCCACGGTCGTCATTCTGCATACGCCGGACAGGAAGTGGTTAACGTAAAACCTGAAGGCAAAACGTTTTATATTTGTTTTATTTTCAGATAAAGCAAGGGAGGATTATAACCCCTGTCTTGTATTATTATTATTTTTTTTTACATCTGTGTCCCATTGGGGAGATTTCCCTTCACTTCCTGTCCCATAGCCAAACAGGAAGTGAGACTAAATCCCTGCAAATTAATGGACTTTCTAGTGTCCCCATTGGAAGATTTCTTCTTTTTACTTTTCTGGGACCAACCCAAACATTTTTGGATTTTCTTTTACTTTTCACTTTCTTTTTTTTTTTCAATTAACAATTTTTTTTATTAGACACGAGGTAACCCCCGTGCCAGAAAAGAAACGGTACAAGGATGTCATCAGAGCATCAACAGATAAGAAAACAGTGCATAGCATATAACAGTATACTTTTCACTTTCGATGATGATGGTGAATAGGACAAATAGAGAGGGTGAATCTCCCCACAGACACCAATAAACACCTGACAGGTGTTCTAATCCATCTCCACCCTATCCAAAAGCCCCCCCTCCTTTTTAGTTATACTTTAAGTCCCCTTTTAGACGGAGTAGATCCATCCAAGTGGAATTCACCTTCTCAGAGGGGGATCTCTGCTGATCTCAGCTGAGCAGGCAGATGACTGGTCTGTGTCCCCTCCTGAGCCCTGACTCAGGAGCGGGGCCACCAGCGTCCCTAACACCCAGTGAATATTGGTGACACCACCCCTTGTGACGTTGATGACCCAGCATGCCCTCAGTCAATGACGTCACAAGGGGGGCGGGTTCACCAGGTGACATTACCGGCTGGCCCCTGCTCCTTGGTTATTAACCACTTAAGGACCCCTTCACGCCGATATATGTCGGCAGAATGTGGGGTTGCGCACGGGCGCTCCTGCGACCCGGCCCGAAGCTCCGTGACCACAGCCGCGGGACTCGCGGACCCGATCGCCGCTGGAGTCCCGCGATCGGTCCCCGGAGCTGAAGAACGGGGAGCGCTGTATGTAAACACAGCTTCCCTGTTCTTCGCTGTGGCGCCGTGATCGATTGTGTGTTCCCTTTTATAGGGAAACGCAATCGATGACGTCACACCTACAGCCACACCCCCCTACAGTTAGAAACACAAATGAGGTCATGCTTAACCCCTTCAGCGCCCCCTTGTGGTTAACTCCCAAACTGCAATTGGCATTTTCACAGTAAACAATGCATTTTTAATGCATTTTTTGCTGTGAAAATGACAGTGGTCCCAAAAATGTGTCAAAATTGTCCTAAGTGTCCACCATAATGTCGCAGTCACGGAAAAAGACTCTGATCGCCGCCATTAGTAGTAAAAAAAAAAAATATATAAATAAAAATGCAATAAAACTTTCTCCTTTATTGTAAACGCTATAATTTTTTTGCAAACCAATCGATAAACGCTTATTGCGTTTTTTTTATTTTTTTATACCAAAAATATGTAGAAGAATACGTATCGGACTAAACTGAGGAAAAAAAATGTTTTATATATTTTTGGGGGATATTTATTGTAGCAAAAAGTAAAAAATATTAGTTTTTTTTTTTCAAAATTGTCGATCTATTTTTGTTTATAGCGCAAAAAATAAAAACCGCAGAGGTGATCAAATACCACCAAAAGAAAGCTCTATTTGTGGGGGAAAATGGACGCCAATTTTGTTTGGGAGCCACGTCGCACGACCGCGCAATTGTCAATTAAAGCGACGCAGTGCCGAATCGCAAAAACTGACCAGGTCCTTTAGCTGCCTAAAGGTCCGGGTCTTAAGTGGTTAAAGAGCAGGATCTGGGGGCCGCCTTGTTAAAGGGGGCTTCCAGATTCCGATAAGCCCCCTGCCTGCAGACCCCCACAACCACTGGCCAGGGTTGTGGGAAAGAGGCTTTTGTCCTTGAATTATTTTTCCCATCATGGGCGAGAGTGGGGCCCCATGTCAAGTTTTTTGCCTAAGGCCTCACAAAGCCCAGAGCCGCCTCTGGCGTGGGGGAAAAAAGAGAACAAATGCAGTCACCACATCTTATGATTGGCAAGCTACAATATATTAAATTTGGGGTTTTTAACGTTTGTAACGTGCTTCATTTTTTCCATTTGTCCATTGAGACCTTTTATTTTGCTATCACCCTTATTGTATCAGTGCCCCCTTTTAATCCGATTAGGGTTTTTTCTCTTCATCGCTCTAACATTCCTGCAAGCTCCGGTGCCTCTCTATAGGCAAAGGCAGAATCCCGCTAAATGCAATCGAGCTTTCATGAAAGGCCAATTTGGCTGATCTTGTTAAAAATTATCTGGCATTCTGGGAAGTGACTTTCAAGATTAGCGCACAGCGAATTGCTTTTTATGTGGCTGCAAATAACATTTATGTTTCGAGTGATGCCCTTAAAACCATGTAATTTATCGCAGGACCTAATTGCTGTAGTTTGGAAGCGGCTTGGATTGGAAGGAATAAATTAAAAGGCCAGGAAATGTTATGAACAGCTGTCCAGAAATGTTAGGAAGAGATTTTTATCTCCAATAAACAGTCCTCTGTAGACGTTTTATGACATTGTTCTGCTGGAGGAGAAATGTCACCCAAATGTGATGGAAGGCCGGCCGCAGCCGCGCAGATGTCTCACCGGAAACCACGGATAGTAGGACATCTGTACATCCTCCAACATCGCCAGGACCGGCTGCTCTGTAGCCTGCAACTCCATGCAGTGATGGAGGGTTGTGTGCAATTAAAGTGGGATTTTAAGAATGAAATCTTTATGGAATTATTTGTAGAAAAGTCCCGAGTCCCTTGAGGCCTAATGGTGACCTACAGAGTCAGAGTGGGTTGCAAGGCATGGTGGGTGTAATGCAAGATGAAATGGTGGGCGCCAGACACTTTTTTTTGAATGCAGGGAGATTTATAGTCTCTTGAACAGATCTATGGGGGAGAGGGTTTGGGCCAGGACACCCTTAAGATAGATGCAATGATAATTGGCAGACCCAGAGACTTCTATAGGAAGACGGCTATACTGGTGAAGGTCTCCTTTTGGACACCACTTCTGTATAGGTAGGACTGCTGTCTCCTATTGCAACAGTCTTGTAGGAGTTACTAACGGTAGTATATTCAACTATAACACAAATGGTTCTCGGTTTACTCCACAATCGCTCACTGTGGATCTTCACTCAATGAACTCCCAGTCTTTCACTAGTCATCGGATCCAATAGCCACTGGATCCCCTGAGCTCTTTAAATTTTAGCACTCGGTATCTTCCTCAAGCATCACCACACTTCTCTGCCAAGTCCCTGGGTTGGCACTCGGATACTCTTCAAGTGTCACCCCTGCTGACCCGCTGGGTCCCTGGCTTGCCACCCACTGATGCTCCATAAGCGTCGCCCTTGCTGACCCGCTAGGTCCCTGGCTTGCCACCCACTGATGCTCCATAAGCGTCATCCCTGCTGACCCACTAGGTCCCTGGCTTGCCACCCGCTGATGCTCCACAAGACTCACCTCTGCTGTCCTGCTAGGTCCCTGGCTTGCCACCCACTGATGCTCCACAAGAGTCACCTCTGCTGTCCTGCTAGGTCCCTGGCTTGCCACCCACTGATGCTCCATAAGCGTCGCCCCTGCTGACCTGCTTGGTCCCTGGCTTGCCACCCACTGATGCTCCACAAGCGTCACCTCTGCTGTCCTGCTGAGTCCCAGGCTGGGCACTTGCTGAAGCTTTCCCACTTCACCGTCCCCAGCTGGTGAGAAGACAGCTCTGGTACTGACTTCAGCTTACTCACGGTGGTCTCCGGTAACAAGGATGGTCCCTTTAGTGGCGACAGCTTCCCCTCTACCTCCGACCACAACTGGTTCTCTGTCTGGCTGAACTGCTACTTCTGATTTGCACTGCAAGCCAGCAGTCCCAACCCTACACTGCTCTCCTTCTTCTGGATAGGTCCTCAGACAGCCTAGCAGCCAGATGTCCCCAGGATAGACCTCAGGCTTCCAGCCCAGGGCAATACAACACACGTCCACCCAGACAGCTGTCCAGGTGGCACAGAACCTGGATCACCTGGCATCGAGAAATGCCTCCGATGGGCATGTGCAGTAACCGTCACTCCAACTGATATGTTGATCAGCTGGCGTGACGTCAACACGGCGCATGCGCAGATCGTCGGAGGCAGTATTCGAACTGCCAAGGGAGAAGATTCTGCCTTGCTATGGCGGGGCGGGTTTTGGGTGTCTTGAATGGTGGGTTTTGTGTGTTACCCAACCTTAGACACAGCCAAAACGCACCATGTATCACACTGAACCCGCCATGCAACAGACAGAACACGGCATTCAATACAGGCAAAACCCACCCCATAACAGCGAGGCAGAATCGTGACAAGTAGGTTCTCCCTCCGCTGTTTGCATAGCGTTGGATAATGCCTGTTGACATCACGCCAGCTTGAGTGACGTTAGTGCGCATGCGCAGACCCATCGGAGGCATTTTTTGATGGGGGCATTTCTCGGTAGAACAACTTTCGGGGAGATTTCCCCTACTACTTTTTTTTTTCTTCTTCTAGTTACCAGTACAAAATGTTCTTTCATTGTCACCAGGACTGGAGGGGAGTGAAAAAATCCACAGGGGAGTCATAGCAGTAAAAGCCAAAGAAAATCAAAAGCATTAGGTTGTGTGCTTTTACTTTCTAATTTTCTCTTTCTGTAAAGTGGACCATGAAAAGTATTGCCCTTTTTTTTCTTTTTCTTTTTTTCTTTTTTCTTTTTCTTCTTTTTTCTTACTTATTCTTCTTTTTTCTTTTTTCTTTTTCTTCTTTTTTCTTACTTATTCTTCTTTTTTCTTTTTTTCTTTTTTTTTCTTTTTTTTTTCCTTTCTCCTAAATTGGGTCTTTTAAGGTGTTTTGAACAGCATAATGGATGCTCATAGCTACTAAATGCCTTGCTATATATTCAATACTGTGCTGTTTTCGTTTGCCTTTCACAATGGTACAGAATGAAAATAATTTGAAAAAAATTGTGGAGATGAGTCGGCACCTGGTAAATCCGTTGAATAAAAAGTCTTCATTGGCGTCACATCACAAGTACAGTAACATGTTTCGTCTGTATCAGCCTTTCCCATGGCACTCGTGCTATGAGGAAGAAGAAGGCTGCTACAGCCGAAACACATTACTTGTAATGTGACTTGTGTAGCCAATGTTTTTTCCATTTGTAAAATTTATAGGGTGCCGTCTCATCTCTTCTATGGGACTTCTGCTCGAGTGTGGGAAGACTTTTTTTGCCCTGAGCACTAACTAGTCTTCAGCCATGAGGGACTGAGCAGGTGGTTGAGCTTGAGTATTGTTTTAACTCTTGGGTCTAGTTTATCCTACTTCTAGCCTTGCGTCAAGGCAGGAACCCAAGTCTGTGGGGGACTCTTCTCTAACCCTTATTTACCCTTCCCTTCTACACCCTTCTCCCCTTTGTTCTCCTACCCTGAATTTTTCTTCTCCTTAAAAGAACTCATCAGCCCCTTGGGGTAGCCTACCTGGCCTGGAGTCGTCAATCCTGGTATGAACCATGAGACTGAACTCATTTGTTATGTTCTCTTTTTTTCTACAAATTGTTTTCTGCAAATGTTTTGGCCTCTGTGAGGACTTTCCAGTTGTTCATACCTCCTCCCGTTATATAACCAATAAATTAATTGTATGAGAAATGAATGAGTCATGAAAATTAACTTTGTTAGGAAGGACGCCAAGTTATGCTATATGGCCAAGTTTGTGGACATTTGGCCATCGCGTTTATGTGAGCTTGTTGGACGTCTCATTCTGAAAACTTAGGCTTTAATATAAGGTGACCAGATTTGACAGAGGACTTTTTTTTTTTTACTAGTAATGGCGGCAATCAGGGACTCTCTGCCCGTCACCGCCCGCCTCACAGCCTGTCAAGTCTTACTCTCCGGGCCCCGGCTACTACTGGGTGAGGAGCGGAGGAAAATCACTCCGCCAGAGAAGGCAAGGCGATAAGCAGGCAGGCGGCTGGCCGGGGACTTGCGCCAAGGCAGACGACCATGGGTATGCAGCCGAACCAGCACATGATCATCAGAAAAGGGCACAGATGGGGAAAAAAAATACACCCCCCTAAGCTAGTAAAAGTGGCGGACCAGGGGGTGAAATTCAGATTTTTTTCTTTCTGCACTGACTGTCTTTGAAATTGCCCCAGCTCCTGTTCAAATCCAATCCGGGGACAGACTTGGCCCGGGGTCAATGTCCTCAATCTGGGGACTGTCCCCAGAAACTGGGGATGTCTGGTCACCCTACTTTTATATGGAGTTTCCCTCTCTTTGCAGCTATAACAAGTCTCACTTTTCTGAGAAGGCTTAAAGGGGTTGTAAAGGAATTTTTTTTTTCCCTTTACCTTAGTGCAGTCCTCCTTCACTTACCTCATCCTTCCATTTTGCTTTTAAATGTCCTTATTTCTTCTGAGAAATCCTCACTTCCTGTTCTTTCTGTAACTCCACACCGTAATGTGAGGCTTTCTCCCTGGTGTGGAGAGCCTCTTGAGGGGGCGAGCAGGCAAGTCAGGACACTCTCTCTACTTTGCAGATAGAGAAAGGAGCTGTGTGTTAGTGGGAGTCCTGACACTCCTGCTCGCCACCCTCAAGAGGCTTTCTCCACACCAGGAAGAAAGCCTTGCATTACTGTGTGTAGTTACAGACAGAAGAACAGGAAGTGAGGATTTCTCAGAAGAAATAAGGACATTTAAAAGCAAAATTGAAGTAGAGGTAAGTGAAGGAGCACTGCACTAAGGTAACGGAAACTATTTAGGGAATTTTTTTTTCCTTTACAACCCCTTTTAAGTTTTTCGGGCACCCTTGTGCCTGTTCAGCCAAGGAGCATGTGTGAGGTCAGGTACTGGTGTAGGACGAGAAGACCTAGCTCACAACTAGCATTCCAATTCATCCCTGAGGAGTTCAGTGGGGTTGAAGTTGGGTCTCTGTGCAGGCCACATACCAAACTGGCCCACCATGTTTTTATGGAGCTGACCCCAAAGTTGGAAGCACACAATTTTCTCATATAAAACACCTAAACTCCATAGTGGTGTCTACGCAACTTCTGCCCATATAGTGCAGCATTGAGGGCTGCATATGGTCTTTTTGATGTTGCGTTTGAGGTTTAAACCCCTTATTGTCTGATACTGTGCCATATGTTCTAATAATGGGGTGTTTGAACTCTATCTTTGTGTATTCACTCATTCCCCTCTTTCAAGAAGAGTTTATTTTGTTTGGATGGCTTTTTTTGCAAACAGATCTTCAAAGCATGCTCAAAAGCTGCATTTAATCTCCCAAAGGCGTCATTACCTGCATGAGGAGGCCTGTCATTATGTGGCACGAGTATCTGTTCATGCAAGGAAGCTCTGCATCAGATTCATGGCAGAGGGGACTGATGTCATCGCTTTCAGGACTACACATGGTTATTAAGCGTGATATTTAGGCTGTGCGGCTATAGGTGTAAGTTGTTCATGGGTGAAATTTGTTTGGCTCGGCACTCAGGGCTCCATGTCGGTTAGGTAAACGTATCTTTGCTTTCATCAGGAACAGTTCTTGTGATGAGAACAGGCCTGCTTTTAAATATATATGAACTGGAGTGTGCTGTAACCATGGCAACCAACCGTGATACTGCCTCTCGGAGTGTGCCGCCGTACAAGCAACCTGTTGTCTGTAGAAATCTGAAGTGATCGCTGAGGAAAATATTAGGCCATAAAATGTATGTTTTATTACAGATTCTGCAAACCTTAAATTAGTAGATGTAAATCCAATCGCTTAAAGACTAAGGGCCAGATTCTCGTACTTTGGCGTATTTGTGTGCGGGCGTAACGTAACCTTTTTACGTTACGCCTCCGCAACTTACACGGGCAAGTGCTGTATTCTCAAAGCACTTGCTCCGTAAGTTGCGGCGGCGTAGCGTAAAAAGGCCGGCGTAAGCCCGCCTAATTCAAATTTGGAACAGGGGGGCGTGTTTTATGTTAATGTTCTGTGACCTGACGTGATTGACGTTTTTCACGAACGGCGGAAATCTCCCAGTGTGCATTGCTCCTAATACGCCGCAAGGACGTATTGGTTTTGACGTGAATGTAAATTACGTCCAGCCCCATTCACGGGCGAGTTACGCAAACAACGTCAAAAATTCTAAATTCGACGCGGGAACGACGGCCATACTTAACATTGGTACGCCGCACTTACGCCACCATATAGCAGGGGTAACTTTACGCCGAGAAAAGCCTAACGTAAACGGCGTATCTGTACTGCGTCGGCCGTACGTTTGTGAATTCACGTATCTAGCTGATTTACATATTTTGACGCATAAATCGGCGTACACGCCCCTAGTGGCCAGCATAAATTTGCAGTTACGATCCTACGGCTTAAGAGACTTACGCCAGTCGGATCTAAGGGAAATCTATGCGTAACTGATTATATGAATCAGACGCATAGATACGACCGGCCAGACTCGGAGATACGACGGCGTATCTCTTTTGAGAATCTGGCCCTAAGTTCACCTTTCCGGAAAATGGCCTATGCAGTCAAGGGGCCCCAGTAGATATTAAAAAAAAGGATTTTTGTACTCACCGTAAAATCCATTTCTCTGAGTTCATAGACGGACACAGCCTTCATTGACCTTAGGGTTATGCTTCTTCCTACCAGGAGATTTAGGCAGAATTCTACAGCACTTAAGGCGTTAAAAACTTTCCTTCATGCTGCTCCTCCCAGGGGGCGTGGCTCCCCCAGGCATAACCCACACCCTGCTTTAGCAGCTTCAGTTCGTAACAAGCAGTACAAACAAAGGAGGGGTGGGTGCTGTGTCCGTCTATGAACTCAGAGAAATGGATTTTACGGTGAGTACAAAAATCCTTTTTTCTCTTTCGTTCATAGACGGACACAGCCTTCATTGACCTTAGGGACGTCCCCAAGCAGTGTCAAAAAAATTCGAGGGGTGGGAAAAATAACACAGCAAAAACAGGTTACACCCCAAACAAAAACCGGAGTTACTCAACGGAGGAACTCCAACCTTAAACTGCCGCCTGTAACACCCTGCGGCCAATGGAGGCATCCGAAGATGCACTCACATCCACCATATAAAACTTTGAAAAAGCGTGGACCGACGACCAGGTCGCAGCCTTACACACCAGTAACACAGAGGCTTGGTGTCGGAAAGCCCAAGAGGCCCCGATCGCCCTGGTCGAATGCGCCATGACCCGAAAGGGGGGCGCCCGCCCTTCAGGGCATAGGCCTGAAGCACAATCCGTCGGATCCACCTGGAAATGGTGGCCGACGAAACTGCCAGGCCCTTACTGGGACCGGACACAGACACGAACAGCGAGTCCGACATCCGGAACGGAGCTGTCGCCGACAAGTAAACTCGAAGGGCCCGAACCACATCCAAAGAATGTAAAGTGGCCTCCTTCGGGTTCTTCGGCTGAGGACACAAGGATGGAAGAACAATGTCCACATCCAAGTGAAAAGCCGAAACGACCTTAGGGAGAAAAACGGCTGCGGCCGCAGCACCACCTCATCCTTACGGATGACCAAGCAGGGAGCCTTGCAAGACAAGGCCGCCAGAACAGACAGACACCCGTCTGATCGAGGTAATTGCTACCAGAAATAAAATCACCTTTTGTGACAATAAAACAAAAAACCTCCCGAATGTCCTCAAAGGGAGCATCCCGAAGCACTGAAAGGACTAAATTCAAGTCCCATGGGGGTAATGGAGGGCGCACCGGAGGGGCCACCTGCCAGACCCCCTGACCCAACGCACGCACCCAGGAGTGCTATGCCAAGGGTCGCTGCAAGTAAAAAACAGCCAGAGCAGAAATCTGGCTCCTAACCGTACGTAAGGCGAGAGCCTGAACCACTCCCTGCTGCAAAGACAGCAGAATCCTGTACACAACGCATGTACGAGAGTGCCAGTTCATCTCCCCACACACAGAGAAGTAGGCCTTCCATGTATGAGGAAAAAACCTACGTGAGGTAGACCTCCGTGCAGGCAGCACGGTAGAGACCACCGAGCCCAATAGGCCTCGGTCCTTAAGCCCCTGGCTCTCAACAGCCACGCCGCTAAGGCCGGTGGCTGTGAAACAGGGTGGAAGATTGGACCCTGTAACAGAAAATCAATTCCCAGGGGAAGACGCTAGGGGGCGTCTGCCAGCAGACGCACCTGGTCCGCGTACCAGAAGCGACGCGGCCAATCTGGGGCAATCAGGACCGATAGAATCCCTACAGCTTCTACTCTGCGCAGCAGGCGAGGAAGAAGCTTCCGAGGAGGGAAGGTGTAAAGTAGGCGACAGCGACCCCAAGGAGCCACCAACGCGCCTGACGCGTCCGCCCACGGGTCCTTAAACCTGGCCACGAACCGTGGCACCTACCGATAGAGACGGGACGCTAGAAGGTCCACGTCCGGAGTGCCCCACTTTCGGCACAGACCCCGAAACACCTGCGGGTGGAGAGACCACTCTCCTTGGCCCGGTGCAGTGCGACTTAGGTAGTCGGCTAGCCAATTCCGTATTCCCGGAATGTACCCGGCCGATAGAGCCGGAACGGACCCTTCGGCCCACCGAAAGGATGCGCGCGACCCCCGTCGCTGCAACAGAACTCCGTGTGCCTCCCTGATGATCAACCTACGCCACGGACGTGGTGTTATCGGACAGGATCCTGACCGGTCGGCCCTGTAGATCCAGGGACCACCTGGTAAGGCAAAGCTTGATTGCTCGGAGCTCCAGAACGTTGATCAGTAGGCAGGACTCCACCTGAGTCCAGTGCCCCTGGGCTGACTGGGTGCCCCAAGCGCCCCTCCCCAACCGGAGAGGCTGGCATCCGTCGTGACCACTGTCCAGTGGCCTGCAGAAAAATGACTTTCCGGCCCGAAGCACCGGAAAACGCCCGCCACCATACCAGGGGAGACATGATCAGATGACTCAACTGAATCTGGTAATCCAGAGATGACGGAAGCTAGTCCCATCGTGACAGCAGTTCCCTCCGTAGTACCCTGGCGTGGAATTGGGCATACGGAACCGCCTCGAAAGAGGCTACCAACTGACCCAGAACCTTCCTGCAGAATCGCAGAGATGACCGCTTCTGGGTCGGCAACTGCTGCACAGCAGATAGCAGAGTCTGAAGTTTTTCCGCTAGGAGAAAAACACTCCCCCCCCGGAGGAATCCAGGACCAGTCTCAGGTATCCCTGAGACGGAATCAACCCTGATTTCAGGACAATCCAGAAACCAGCCGAACACTCGGAGAGCCTGACACGTGATAGACACGGCTCCACCAATGCAGAGCTCGAAGAAGCTCGTAGGAGAATGTCGTCCAGACATCCCATGATAAACCCCCGCTGTCACAGCCGGGCCAGTATCGGTACGAGCACCTTGGCGAAAACCCGCCGAATAGGAAGGACACCATTGAAAATGGTCCCCCCCGACCGCAAAGCACAGAATCTCTGGTGGTTTGAGGATATGCAGGTACACGTTCATGACATCCAAGGATGCCAGAAAAACCTGACAAAACAAAACGAGGGACTTGAGGCCCAGGGTCGACCGGGCCCCATCCTCCATGGGGACACAAACAGAATGGAGTAAAACCCCGAGACCGTTCCAACGAGGGAACTGGCACAATCACTCCCCTGACCAGAAGATCCTGGACAGCCCCTGACGGAGTCAACCGGCGAACCGGAGGAGGCCAGAAGCCGGAGGGAAAAAACCTGTTTGGCAGACAAGAGAGAAACTCAATCTTGTACCCCAAGGAAAACACTTCGCAATGCGAAGCCAGTCTCCCACCCGAGACACGGGCGGGAGCAGACCTTCAGGCGGAAGCAGGTATGTCCGCAGACTTGTTAGGCATGCGGTATCCGGTGCGCTGCTACCCCGCAGCGGGGATTCAAGCACCATGTAGACCTACCCCCACCGCACAGGGCGAGCGAAAAAACGCTCGGAGGTAGGCAAGGAGGGTCCTTGCACAGGGCGAGGTCCCTAGCCCTTCCCAAACCGTGGGAACAGCATGCGCTTACCACCTGTGGCATCCTCAATGATGCCAGTCAGGGAAGACCCAAAAGGACCGTTCACCCTTAACGGTGATCACCAAGGCCACCTTAGAGGTCCTTCTTCCAGCTCCTGCAGCAGGAGCTTCGCCCTTTTAGTCGGGGCCTGCCAGGGCCCCGGCCAGAGCCGGCCTCACCGCCGAACCCACCACTGTGAATAGGGAGCGGGCCACGGCCTCCACTCTCCTATCAGCGGGATCCTGAAATGCAGGAGCCCCTTCCACAGGCAATGTGGTGGCCTTGCGCAGTCTGGACACAGGGGGGTCCACTGGCGGAGGAGAGACCTACTTTTTTTTTTTTTTTTTTTTTTTTAAAGCCCCCCTCAAGGGGGTAACGGGTTGCAAAGTTTTTTGACAAACTTTTTGCGGTGCATCCCATTCCTTGTATAACATATAGTCCAAATAAGGAACACAAGGAAACACTTCAGCGATGCGTGGTAGTCTGCTGGTACTGACACGGAGGTGTCTCCGCCACATCCTCAATTTTTAGAGCCTCACGCACCGCAGAAACAAGAGCTCCAACAAATTCTTGCCAGCAACTGACTGCAGCAGAGTCATCCTCACTATCCATAAGGGTTAAAACCCGCAGCCTCTGACATAACAGAACCAGAAAAAAACAGCGATTCTGTGTCATCCCCAGAAGCAGGCTTCAGGGAGGGGGCGCTTTTTTACCCCCCATCCGGGCACTAGCAGCTTCAAACCTGGCAAGAAACCCAGGACAGCCAACATAACAGATGTGGCAGGGGGAGGGGCTTTAAGGGTTAACTCAGGCATAGCTTGAGTTCCATAGTGTCAGCGCTGAGTCACCCACCCTGCAAGGCAGGACAAAAAAAACCCACTGGTCACCTCCTTGCTGCTATTGCAGAGCATGGGGGCCCCCGGTATTCACCACCCCACCCAGCTGCAGAGGGAGCTGAAAAACCTCAGGTGTGCTCTGATGTGCCGACTGTGATGTGTATTCACCTCATGGAAGATTCACAGCACTAAAACTGTAACAGCACTAAAACTGACCAGAGGCTGTGGCGAGTCATCTCAGGGAAGAATCACATCGTTACCAAGGAGATTTCCAAGACGGCCGCTGTCTGAGGTAAAAATTACCTCATAGAACACAGCAGCACTGACTGCTTTGTTACCTCAGAAAAGAATCACAGCGTTACCAAGGAGATTTCCAAGACGGCCGCTGTCTGAGGTAAAAATTACCTCATAGAACACAGCAGCCCTGACTGCTTTGTCTGTTACCTCAGAAAAGAATCACAGCGTTACCAAGGAGATTTCCAAGACGGCCGCTGTCTGAGGTAAAAATTACCTCATAGAACACAGCAGCACACAGCAGCACCCCCCAGAGTAACAACACAGTCCCCCTAACAACACACGGGCCCCGGTGGTAACAAAGAAAACCCAGGAGGCCCCCCTTCACAGCCACTACCCAGTCAGGGGAAGGAGGGAGAGGAAGGGGGGAGAGGAAAGCAGGGCGGACCCTCAGTCGACCTCCCCAGGGAAACCACCAGCCAGACCACTTACCTGAGTAAGGGGCCACTACTTACCTGTCCTGCGACTACCCGGCTGGAGGTATCCCAGACAGAACCAACGTCCGTAAACGGCATGGCTGTCGGCCAGACACACTGTGACAAAGCCATAGAGACCGGTCATATGTGTGCCCTAGAACCGAAAGTTCCCCGGCCGCCCCTGGAGCAATGGGGCCTGTCGTGGACGTCCCAAAGCTGAGCTGAGGGCCGGCACACGCTCGAAGGCCGAACATGGGGGGACTACAAGAGTCGAGGACCCAGCCTGTCACCCAGTCGGCTGTTGATAGAAGAATCGCAGGATTCAAAAATGCAGGAACAAAATAATAAAAAAAGCGAGAAAAATCGCCAGAAAAAAACTCCAGAGTCCAGGAACTCCAGAGATAGCCTTGACCTCCTGTCGTTAGGCAGAAAACAAACTGAAGCTGCTAAAGCAGGGTGTGGGTTATGCCTGGGGGAGCCACGCCCCCTGGGAGGAGCAGCATGAAGGAAAGTTTTTAACGCCTTAAGTGCTGTAGAATTCTGCCTAAATCTCCTGGTAGGAAGAAGCATAACCCTAAGGTCAATGAAGGCTGTGTCCGTCTATGAACGAAAGAGAAATATGTGCAGCTTTTAATTTTATTGTTTTATCTAAAGGCCATTTGAGTCATGTCAGAAGCCCCGCTAAAAAAACTCGCAATTCTCAGGTCATGTCTTTTTGCTAGAACGTAAAAAAACATTGGTTTTCAATCCTGCAATGCTGGGACTGAGCCAGTGCTCCAAATTTTTGGGGGGGTGCAAACAAACTGAAAAAAAAAAAGAATTGCAGCCACGGTGCCCCCATCGGACGCAGCCTGCACTTACCTGTCTCGGAGCAGGTCAGCAGTGGTCTCCTGCACGTCCTCCATGTCGTCTTCTGTCCTCTCTCAGGCGTCCAATCACAGCGCCTGACGTTTCAGCCAATCGGGTGACAAGTAACAGACCTGGCAACCTGATTGGCTGAGAGGCGGATTCGGTGTTGGCAAAGCAAATTCCTTCGCTTTTCTAATACACAGCTGAGTGAACAGCGAACGCCCAGCATGGCGCCTTTGGCTCTAATCAGGTGCTTCCAAAAAACACCCCCCGCCGCTGTAATTCGAGTGCCCGGACACCTGAATAGGGGGTGTCAGCAGTGACCATAGATGGATTCATGCAATGCATGAATTTATCTATTGGTGATTAGAGCGGTGCAGGAGAGAGGGGGCGGCGCTCCTGCGCCCTTTATGGACGCGCCTCCACTGGACTGAGCATCTAATGGTTTTCAGGTCCCAGCTACAATTTAGGATGTGTGGGGGGAGGGGAATTTTTTTAGACCAGCTTCTGAGTGGATCCAAAGGCCTACAGGTTATAACAATGAAATTATAATTTTACAAAGCTGCACAGATTTGAAATATCTACTGGAGCCCCTTCTGGAAATGGTGAACTTGGCCTTAAAAGTGGAACTAAACTCTGTTTTCACCCAACCAAGCTGCCATCTTGGCCTCTGTCTGTTCTGCAGTTGCCATGGTGCTTCACAGTTTTTAAATTTGCAGCTTTTGTTAAAATCATTTCTAAAGAACTTTTAAATAAAACATATATTTTAGCCATGTTGTTTAACTTTAACTTTAAAAGCCTCCCTTGATTTAACATCCAAAATCCGTAAGACTGCTACTGGGCGCTGCCATGTTGGATGTTATAACAGCAGCCACAGAACGCTCATTTAGGCTGTTGTAAATTAAATGATCACCTTTTTCAAACTTTTTACCCCAGAGGAGCTCTTAAAACTTTTGTGGACCTTGGGAAGCCTTTGCTAAAACCAATTGGGATTTGGTGGCAAAAATGTCCCTTACATGGGTGATCAGTGGGTGGTGGTCAGAATACCCCCCTAGATGCTAAAAAGATCATTGGCGTCATGTTGCTGGGTCCTCAAAGTGGTGTTGGCCCTGAAACTATGCAGGTACCATTAGATCGGAGGTCAATCGGCCACAGCTCAAGGAACCCCTGACAGCTTCTGGAGAAAGCCTAGCGTGCCACTAAAAAATGGCTGCTTTGTAGTATTTCCCTTCATCCCTACATCGGCAGCTCCATAAGAGGGCGTTATGTTGTAGAGTTGACTCTACTGGAGTAATCAAATTTTCTAAAGTTCAAAAGCACCTTGCCAGTTAATGCAATATTGTTTATGCAAAAGAAACACTGCAAGCAAGCATTTTAAAATAACCTATTTCTCTAAGCTTTTACCTGCAAATTTGTATGTAAGCTTTGTATGGCATGAGGCCGGGTTTACACCGTCCCCGCATGCGGCTTACAGCAGGGGTCCGGTGCATGCTCGTTCACCTGTTCAGGTCTGATTTCAGCCCGAATTTTGGGATGAAATCGAACCTGAAACACACCAAAAAAGCACACGTTTTTCCGGCACACCGCACCGGACCCGCTGCGGAGATATGTGAACCGGCTCCATAGAGAACCAGTCACATTCTCCTGCTATGCGAATTAAATGAGGAGAAACCCGCATTCAATTCGCATTGGTGTGAACCCGGCCTAAAGGGTCAATTAAAAAATGGTTTCTTCTGTCTAGGTCAGGGGTGTCGAACTCAATTTTATCGCGGGCCGCATGAGCATTATAATTGCCCTCAAAAGGGCCAGTTGTATCTGTAAGATTAGATGTCCAGCGCATTCCCCTCCCCATATCTTAGATGTCAAGAGCCAACCCACCACCAGAAGTTGAGTCCCCCACTCTCCCTTACATCACAGTGCACCCCCCTTTCCTTATGCTGCTGCTGGGAAGAAGCTGGATGCATTGCTTGAATGCAGAAATGAAGGGTCTGGAGGAGGGCTGAAGCTCTCCTGCACAGGTGCGAGGGCCACATGAAATGGCCTGGAGGGCCGGATTTGGCCCACGGGCCTTGTGTTTGACACCTGGTCTAGGTAAAAGCTGACTGCAAAGGTGTAGGATAAGTTGGCACATCAAGTATAGAGATCTTCAAGTCCCCAAGGATAGACTGTAGGTGAACTGGTGTACATTTTGAGTGGACTGATCCTGGAAGAAACCAAGGCAGTTATGGGGTAAGAAACATCTGCGCGTGTACGCCCAGCATTATTCAGAAAAATCCATTTATCTTGGATCTCCGAGGCCTGTATTGTGGGAAAATGCGCTTGGCGGATTAATGGACTGAGTCGAATGAAAGGAAGCTTTTCTTGTGGTATGTATTTTATGAGCATAATTCTACTGATGTGCTTCTCGTTCCTACTTTAATGTTGTCAAAAGCGGTTGGTGGAAACCTTGCAGAGTTTCCTTTTTTTTTTTTTTTCCTGGTGTAAAGAATAAATTATTATGCCTAATTAACATGGTATGTAGGTCATATTAAATTTGAATGCTTTGTTAATGACGGGACATGTGGCACTTTGTCAGCGCCTTTCTTTTTCTCGTCGAAATGTAAATAGCTTTGTCTGGTAGATTTAACCTGAATGCTGTTCTAAGGCGGCTTGTAAAACGGTGCGTTTGACGTGTAAACAGTAGCTCAGATGACAGTTTTTAAACAGACAGTAGAAAGGGCGTTTAAAGGACATGAACTTCAAAATCGTATTTGCTTTATTGCGCCTAGTACACCAGACTCTGTGGGTTGTATGTCTTATGTCTTTTTTGATTGAAATCCTAACTGTGAGAGTTCCTTGGTCCGCTTGCCTCCTAAATATGGATTGCCCTGTTGGGTTTACTTCTGCTTTACAGTTCCTATCGATTTACCAGTTTCAAAAAGTTAAATTTCCGGCACGTATCGGGAATGCTATCACATTGGTTGAGCTCTCAACCAAACTGTCAAACCATCCAATGGCTGGTATCGGAACTGATCGCATGTGGAGCATCATTGTAGTTTAAGATCAGAGGGCAAGATGGCAGCTTCCTTAGATGAAAATAATAGGAGGGGTTACTTCCACTTTAAGTGCTGCTAGTATTGGCACTTGAAGTCTGGCTTTAAGCTTCCCATAATCCCCTACATGTTTGGACAGAGGGCTACAAAAGTAGAGAACCCAGTAACTCGGGTGCTTTGACTTCATCACTAGATGCATGTCTTTTTCTGCAATAAAGAGCCTTGCTGCTCGCAATTTTTAAAAGTAGGACTTTAGTTCCATGCTAAATGGTTTGTCCTAACCCCAGGGCCAAAACAAGGGGGGGCATGTGCCCTGGGCATCGCATTGGGAAGGGCGTCACCATCCCCATGCTGCACCTCCATACAGGAGGTGCAGCAGGGCGGCATTTTCGAGACACCATCTGTATTTTCTGTAGCAGCTCAAAAGCCCGTTTCTCCATCTCTTCCTCTCGCCGGCATTAAGTGACTGCAGAAGGAAAATACAACTGATCGGCTCATCTCCAATCCTGTCCCTGTTTTTTTTTTTTTGCTCCTGAACTTCTCTCTCTGGGCCAGGGGTGTGTGTGAATGGAGCTTGTCTCTAGTCCAGGGGTGTGTGAATGGAGCTTCTCTCTCTAGGCCAGGGGTGTGTGAATGGAGCTTGTCTCTAGTCCAGGGGTGTGTGAATGGAGCTTCTCTCTCTCTAGGCCAGGGGTGTGTGAATGGAGCTTCTCTCTCTAGTCCAGGGGTGTGTGAATGGAGCTTCTCTCTCTAGGCCAGGGGTGTGTGAATGGAGCTTGTCTCTAGTCCAGGGGTGTGTGAATGGAGCTTCTCTCTCTCTAGGCCAGGGGTGTGTGAATGGAGCTTCTCTCTCTAGTCCAGGGGTGTGTGAATGGAGCTTCTCTCTCTAGGCCAGGGGTGTGTGAATGGAGCTTGTATCTAGTCCAGGGGTGTGTGAATGGAGCTTCTCTCTCTCTAGGCCAGGGGTGTGTGAATGGAGCTTCTCTCTCTAGGCCAGGGGTGTGTGAATGGAGCTTCTCTCTCTAGGCCATGGGGTGTGTGAATGGAGCTTCCCTTTCAGGTGGGTAGGGCTGCCAAACTGAGTCTTTCTCCTGGGTGAAAGAATGTCTAGCTAAGCCACTGCATCTAGATCTGGTAAAGCGGAAATGTGGAACGCCAGTATGGCTGTCCTTTAAAGAACTTGTTGTACCGGATTTCACTACATATAGGGTTCTGAGTTCAGGACTACCTTACTTGCAGAGTGCTGAGTTCAGGACTACCTTACTTGCAGAGTGCTGAGTTCAGGACTACCTTACTTGCAGAGTGCTGAGTTCAGGACTACCTTACTTGCAGAGTGCTGAGTTCAGGACTACCTTACTTGCAGAGTGCTGAGTTCAGGACTACCTTACTTGCAGGGTGCGGCGTTGAGGATTACCTTACTTGCAGGGTGCGGCGTTGAGGATTACGCTTTGTGCAGGGTGCGGCGTTGAGGATTACGCTTTGTGCAGGGTGCGGCGTTGAGGATTACGCTTTGTGCAGGGTGCGGCGTTGAGTACGCTTTGTGCAGGGTGCGGCGTTGAGTACGCTTTGTGCAGGGTGCGGCGTTGAGTACGCTTTGTGCAGGGTGCGGCGTTGAGGAGTAGGCTTTGTGCAGGGTGCGGCGTTGAGGAGTAGGCTTTGTGCAGGGTGCGGCGTTGAGGAGTAGGCTTTGTGCAGGGTGCGGCGTTGAGGAGTAGGCTTTGTGCAGGGTGCGGCGTTGAGGAGTAGGCTTTGTGCAGGGTGCGGCGTTGAGGAGTAGGCTTTGTGCAGGGTGCGGCGTTGAGGATTACGCTTTGTGCAGGGTGCGGCGTTGAGGATTACGCTTTGTGCAGGGTGCGGCGTTGAGGATTACGCTTTGTGCAGGGTGCGGCGTTGAGTACGCTTTGTGCAGGGTGCGGCGTTGAGTACGCTTTGTGCAGGGTGCGGCGTTGAGTACGCTTTGTGCAGGGTGCGGCGTTGAGTACGCTTTGTGCAGGGTGCGGCGTTGAGGAGTACGCTTTGTGCAGGGTGCGGCGTTGAGGAGTAGGCTTTGTGCAGGGTGCGGCGTTGAGGAGTAGGCTTTGTGCAGGGTGCGGCGTTGAGGAGTAGGCTTTGTGCAGGGTGCGGCGTTGAGGAGTAGGCTTTGTGCAGGGTGCGGCGTTGAGGAGTAGGCTTTGTGCAGGGTGCGGCGTTGAGGAGTAGGCTTTGTGCAGGGTGCGGCGTTGAGGAGTAGGCTTTGTGCAGGGTGCGGCGTTGAGTAGGCTTTGTGCAGGGTGCGGCGTTGAGGAGTAGGCTTTGTGCAGGGTGCGGCGTTGAGGAGTAGGCTTTGTGCAGGGTGCGGCGTTGAGGAGTAGGCTTTGTGCAGGGTGCGGCGTTGAGGAGTAGGCTTTGTGCAGGGTGCGGCGTTCAGGAGTGCGCTACGTGCAGGGTGCAGAGTACAAAAGTACGCTACGTGCAGGGTGCAGAGTACAAAAGTACGCTACGTGCAGGGTTCAGGGATGTGCTATGTACAGAATGCATTTTCAGGGGTGCTCTACATGCAGAGTTCAAGAGTACGCTGCATACAGATTGCAGCAGAGTTCAGGGGTCTGCAACCCCACTCCCCCGCCACATAAGGCCTGGCGGGCTGGCTTGTGTTTGTGTGTGTTGAAAGGAAGTTGAAAAATAAGACTCACTGGCTGGATCACCAGGTAAAAATGGAAGAAAGCCTGAAAAAAAAACGAATGCAGTCATCACATTAGGTAGTTGGTAAGCTATATATAGTTTTTTTGGATTTAATATGTACTGCTTTAAGAATTCTCTAAAGCACTCCTAAATGGGTAAGGGTTACCCGCCAATATGATCCACTGACTGATGAACGATTACAAGTGTCATTATGTAGAGCACTATCTCCACACACTTGAGATAGATTCGAGATCCTACGGGGTAAAATGACCACACCAGCCAAGCATACACTGGCTAGAAAAAGCGCTTAGAGGCGATTCAGTTCGCATGTGTAGCGCTATACAAGTCAGTCATTCATTCATTCACACTTGCTGAGGGCCTGTTTCCTAACTTGGGTCAGAGCCCACCGCCGGACCCCCCTTAGTTCATGCCTGTGGGAGTTTTTTTTTCTTATTGGGGGGGGGGTTTGATAATTCTTTTTAGTTAGATTTTTCGAACCTGCATTACAGGTGCACTTTGAAAAGCATTCTTCCTCTTCTTCTTTGTTCCCATTCCATTGACCATTGTAAATTATAGGTGTGTTGGAGATGATTGCAGCCTATCCAAATATTGGCACAAGCAGTCTATGGTTTACACAACAGGGGGCAGATTCCCTGCCAAGTTCCCCAATCTTCAGCAATTCAGAATAAATAGGTGATAAAAGTAAAATTCTTCATTCACAAGAGACGGCAATTTCCTCCACGCTGCAGTCTACTGTGTATAAGGACGAAGGCTCGTGATTTAGAAGCTCCTATTCGTATGTAAACTGCGCTGATCCCAACAGAGTGCTACTTATCTCCATGTCCAGGGAACATGGCACGTTCTTCACTGTAATCCCAACTTTTGCCTTTTTTTTTTTTTGGATAGAGGAGACAAAAGAAAAGGGAAACTATTGAGTTTGTATAGTTCTCTATGACCACTTTGGGGAGATTTTCCCTCACTTCCTATCTTGGCATCCTTGAGAAAAAAAGTGAAATCTCCAGATTGAGATTCTCGTCCTTCTCTTCTCTACTCTGCTGACAGTAATACTGCTGTTTTTTTTTTATTTTAAGTTTTTTTTTAAGGCCCAACTCTTGGTTCCCAAGCTGCCAATCCCCATGACTGAGCATTACTGCATGGTTTGTAAGGAAATGGCCTGGCAGAGTGCAAGCACTTGACCATACATAAAAGTATTTAAGGTTTCCAACCAACTATACTATTTGTGCATACCAGATAACCTCAAAACCAAAGAATAACTAAACCCAATGGGACTCTTTAGGTACGTTGGCAATCTAAGCCAATGAAATATCCTTTAAAAATTGTGTATTTTATTCAATACAAAAGGTTAAGAAACACACAAGGAAAGTGTACTGTACATATAAAACCCAAACCGCTCAGAGCACCCCATACAGCAGGGTTGTCAATCTCAATTTAATTACGGGCCACTTTAGCATTATGGTTGCTCCAGTGGTAGCTGGGGCAGAGCCGGGAAGCAGAAAGTGAAGGACCGGAGGAGGGCCGGAGTCAGCTGCCAGAAACTGCTGAATGCTGAGAGCAGGGAAGGCAGAGACGAGAGTGTGCTGCGGCTGCACAGAGAAGAGTAGGATCTTTAGGAGGAGTTCTGTCCTCCCCTCTGCTGCCTACTACTGAGTTGGGGTGGAGATGAAGGGGGTTGCCGCAGCTGCAGGGGATGTGCATAAAAAAACATGGCCTGGTGGGCCAGATCATTGGATTTGATAGGCTTTGGCTCCTGCTGCTGTCAATGTTGCTATCAATTTATCTGAAACAAGCCGGGGGGCCAAGGAGTGGACGGTGGGGACGTGCCCACGGAAATTCGGGGCTCAGGTAAGTAAAATGGGGGGGGGGGGGCTGGCTGGCCGGACACCGCAAGGTGTTTTTTCAGCAGGAAGGGGAAGCCGCTCAGGTGTGAGTGTCTTACAGAACCACAGGTGCAGGCAATGCATATACGAGGCAAAAAGAAAAGATTCTTCTGGACAGCTGCACTCCGAATAAAAAATTGCCTTTATTGTGAAATCCAAAACTGCACTACAAGTCACAGCACAGCACACCAGTAAAACTGACGCGTTTCACACTATACTAGTGTTTAATCATAGCTCTATAGCATGGGATGCATTAAGGTGAAAAAACGCGTAGGTTTACAACCCCTTTAAGAGTTCCTTTCACTGGGGCCAAGCCCAACCCCTGAAAAACAACCTCACACCGTAATCCCCCCCCCCCCCCCTCCACCAAATGATTTGAATCGGTCCACCAGTGTGGTCCACCTTCTTCTCCATCGAGGCATAGCTGAGTTTAGAGCCACTGTGGCAGAAGAAAGGGCGCATGCAGAATTTTAATTGGCTGGGAGTGTCTAGGCAACGTCCTAGCAACAAGGCAGGATGGAATGATTCCACCTTTGTCAGGCTCAGAGAGGTAAATGGCCTACACCTATAGCAAAGACATTATGTAACCTTGGACAAAGCTGCACAGTTTATCTTCAGGTGCCCTTTACTTGCATAGGCAGTTTTTTTGGTAAAGGTGAACAAACCCTTTAACATCGGGCCTCGAAGGTGTGAGAACTGAAGTATCTTAAACTGCGTCGCCTGTGGGAATTGCCCTTCCAGTTTTTTTGTTTTTTTTTAAGTGTATTTTGTGCGTGTACTCGAGAGAGGAGCCGGACTGCAGGAGTTGGGAGTAGGCAGGCCTCCCCCAGAGGCAATCTGCCACCTTTCTCCATGCCCCGGGTGGCAATGGCGGGTGTGTGAGGGGGTCCTCCCACACAGCCCGCCCTACCTGCTCCGCTTTGAAGCCCAACGGGGCAAAGGGACTCCCTATAAGGGAGTGAGAGGATCTAGCCCGCTCAACCAGCCCCGTTAGTCCTTCGCCTCTCTTTTTAGAGACCGCGTGGTCAAAGTGCGTGCATGTTAACCCAATTTCGAGTGCGTGTGTAAGTGTGGTGTTTTTTTGTAGGGGGTGGGCGTACTAAGCGCAGGCTTACCTCGCATAGCACACCCACCGGGAGCCGGGCTGAGACCACCAAACTCAATTCACATGTAGCGGAGACCGGGATCAGAACCCCTAGCTGCAGAGGTGAATGGCTTGTCAGCGCAGTGCCAATCGCGTTGAGCCACCGCAGCTCCCTAGCCCAGTTTTTTTTTTTTCTCAAATGCACATAAAAAACAAATAGAAGCCGATCAGTTGCGATAGTTAAAATGGGCAGTTCTTTTTCAAATCCGAGGCCCTCTGTTTCCTAAGAAGCCTCTGTTGAGTTTTCACCACACCGTGGTCATGAGACCGAAGTACAGAGGACTCCGACAATCTCTCATTGTGAATCCTCATCTATATTCCAGCCACGTAGTCCGGGACAAGAAAGTAGTGCCAGGATAGATTGTCGGGTATTCTGCATTTCAACTAAGCGCCATTTACATGTGACTTCTCCCAGAGCCCACAGCAAGTATTCCAGTGCAGGAAAATCAAATCCCCCTCAGACCCATTCATCTCCTCCGTGTCTGCTCAGAGCCGGATACAATGGCTAGTTACAGCACAATCGGCTGCTGCAATCCCATTCAGCCAAACTCTTCTGCAGCTCCTGCCTGGCAGGAATGATGAAATAGGTGTTTGCAGTTGCGGGAGTCGGTGGTTTTCATTGTATCTCTGCATTTGTATCTAGGTTTGTCTAATGAGCCATGAAGACTGGTTCATTGCAATAAGATGTACAAGTTATTTTAGCCACATATATACAGGGGCCCCTTACCTGCATAGGCAGTTTTTTGGTAAACGTGAACTATGCCTTTGAGATAAACTAGTACTTTGACAGGTTCTCTTGATAAAGACCCCCCCCCTCTCCCCCCTCAATCTGCTTATGCTCTTCATTACTGCAACAATGCAGCTCCTTATCCTTGCAGCAGTGCTGAGTTTAGAGGGATAGTTCACCATCTCCGGGAGTTTTTCTGCCAGGCTTCAGGAGGTACATACAGTCAGGCCCATAAATATTGTGACATTGACACAATTCTAATCTTTTTGGCTTTATACACCACCACAATGGATTTGAAATGAAACAAACAAGACTGCAGACTTTCAGCTTTAATTTGAGGGTATTTACATCCAAATCAGGTGAACGGTGTAGGAATTACAACAGTTTGTATATGTGCCTCCCCATAGGCGTGCGCACATAGGGTGTAATGTGTGCCTGAGCACACCTTAATCATTCTGTACTATGCAGATTCCCCCTGCTGCCTGGCTGCAGAGAAAGGGACTGGGGAATCTCTGTCCTCAGTCCCTTTCTCTGTCTCAAAAGTTAGACATCAGGGGTCTGTTTAGACCACTGATATTTCACCAAAGCCCCCAATCAGGGCTCCTAAAAAAAAAAAAAAAAAAACGAATGATAAAAAAAAAAAATAATACAAATAAAATTGTATTATAATAATACAAATAAAGATAAACTACTGACACCAATCTCTGCCCTGCTGACAAAGCCCTACTGACTTGTGTTTGAGCTTTGGTGTGCACACCCTAATGCAATAGGCTGCGCACACCTATGTGCCTCCCACTTTTTAAGGGACCAAAAGTAATGGGACAATTGGCTGCTCAGCTGTTCCATGGCGAGGTGTGTGTTATTCCCTCATTATCCCATTTACATGGAGCAGACATTTCAAGTGTTCCATTTGCATTTGGAATCTGTTGCTGTCGACGCTCAATATGAGATCCAAAGAGTTGTCACTATCAGTGAAGCAAGCCATCATTAGGCTGAAAAAACAAAACAAACCCATCAGAGAGATGGCAAAAACATTAGGTGTGGTCAAATCAACTGTTTGGAACATCCTTAAAAAAGAATGTACCGGTGAGCTCAGCAACACCAAAAGACCTGGCAGACCACGGAATACAACTGTGGTGGATGACCGAAGAATTCTTTCCCTGGTGAAGAAAACACCCTTCACAACATTTGGCCAAATGAAGAACACTCTCTAGGAGGTAGGTGTGTGTGTGTCAAAGTCAACAATCAAGAGAAGGCTTCACCAGAGTGAATACAGAGGGTTCACCACAAGATGTAAACCATTGGTGAGCCTCAAAAACAGGAAGGCCAGATTAGAGTTTGCCAAACATCTAAAAAAGCCTTTACGGTTCTGGAACAACATCCTATGGACAGATGAGACCAAGATCAACTTGTACCAGAGTGATGAGAAGAGTATGGAGAAGGAAAGGAACTGCTCATGATCCAATGGCAATGGCCAAGTCAATCACCTGATTCTGTGCGTGCACCATAAGAACGATCATAGCGTCCGTTCCGCCGCTTGATCATTCCTGTAGGTGACGGGAGGGGACACCCCCCCCCCCCCCCCCCGGCCACCATCCGGTGCTTCTCCAGGCTCTCCTGTGCCATCGGGGACCTGGGGGAAACGATCTGCCGACATCGGATGGGAAGCAGAGATGACTGGGGTCCAGATGGGTACCCGGAAGTAAACAAAGGCGCAATTGCGGCTGTCGGCATGAGATCTGTGAATTTTTTTTTTTTATCCCACAATCTCATGCTTTCCAGCCTGAAGGAGAGATGTGGGGTCTTATTGACCCCGCATCTCTCCATAAAGAGGACCTGTCACCATATATTCCTATTACAAGGGATGTTTACATTCCTTATAATATAAATAAAAGTAATCAAAAAATAAAAATGTAAAAAAAAGTGCAAAAATTAAAAAAATATATATATATATATATATTTAAAATGCCCCTGTCCCTAGTAGCTCGCACTCAGAAGCGAACACACGCGCAAGTCCCGCCCACATATGTAAACACTGTTCAAACCACACATGTGAGGTATCGCTGCGTGCGTTAGATCGATAGCAACAATTTTAGCACTAGACCTCCTCTGTAACTCTAAACTGGTAACCTGTAAAAAAATAAATAATTAAGCGTCGCCTATGGAGATTTTTAAGTACTGAAGTTTGGCGCCATTCCAGTTTTTAAAGCGTGACATGTTGGGTATCTACTCGGCATAACATCATCTTTCACATTATACAAAAAAATTGGGGTAACTTTACTGTTTTGTTGTTTTTTAATTGAATGAAAACCGCAAAAGAAACTTTTTTTTTTTTTTTTTTTTTTAAACAAAGGCATTTGAAAATTATTGCGCAAATACCGTGCGAGATAAAAAAAAAGTTGCAATGACCACCATTTTATCACCTAGGGCAGGGATATTCAAATAGCGGACCTCCAGCTGTTGCAAAACTACAAGTCCCATCATGCCTCTGCCTTTGAATGTCATGCTTGTGGCTGTCAGTCTTGCTATGCCTCATGGGACTTGTAGTTCTGCAACAGCTGGAGGTCCGCTAATTGCATATCCCTGACCTAGGGTGTCTGCTATAAAAACAATTGCTCGTGACGTCGCCACACTGTAATACGGAAGTGATTAAAGGGGTTGAAAGGAAAAAAAATGTCATAATAAGCATCCTTTACCTGCAGACATTCCTCCTTTTCACTTCCTCATTGTTCGTTTTTGCTCAGAAGTTGCTCTATTTCTTCTCTGTTCTGTTCACTTCCTGCTTGTCTGATTTTACTGACCACCGTGAAGGGAGGCTTTACTGCGGTGGTCAGTGACGTGCTCACCCCCTCCTGGGAACTACATCTGTGCGGCAGGACGCTCTCTACGTGTTAGAGACTTCAAGGAGGTGTGAATTACTGGGCGTGCCGCAATGCATACTGGGAAATGTAGTTCTTACATGAACGAGCGATGCAAACCAGGAAGTGAATGAGAGAACAGAAACTAGAACGCCAGAGTTGATATAGATGAAGGAATTTAATGGGTATCGGGACCGATACCGAGTATTAGCGGGAGTACTCGTACTCCCGCTAATACCGCCGATACTAAAATAGAATACCGCGCCGCGGTGATTAACAGTAGGTACGGGGGACATGGCTGGATATACGGGGGACATGGCTGGATATACGGGGGACATGGCTGGATATACGGGGGACATGGCTGGATATACGGGGGACATGGCTGGATATACGGGGGACATGGCTGGATATACGGGGGACATGGCTGGATATACGGGGGACATGGCTGGATATACGGGGGACATGGCTGCAATATGTGGGGGACATGGCTGCAATATGTGGGGGACATGGCTGCATATGGTTGGGGACATGGCTGCATTTGTGGGGGGACATGGCTACATTTGGGGACACATTTAAAAAAAGTATCGGTACTTGTACTCAGTCCTAAAAAAGTGGTATCGGGACAACCCTAGTATGTACTCGTTTTTTAAACCGAATCATTACACTATTCTGTCTGTCTACCTTGCAGACATTAATTTTAGGCAATTTTTTTTTTTCCTTTTACAACTCCTTTAATTCGCATCCTGGGAACCAGTATTTACATGTTATCTTTTTATGGTGTGAGTGGTTAGTCTCTCTAACAAACAAGTTATGCAGTTTTACACTGTTGGTATTGCTGGTTCTCTTTTTATATGTTATGGCTGAATGTTTTTCCTCATTGGATGTGATATTCTGGTGACCTGATGTGGAGACCTGGAGGCAGTATAAGTTTTCTAACCGACAATTTTACTCGTACACAAGCCCAAGTGACTTTTTTTTGTGCACTTACTCTGGGAAGAGTTCCATATGTTCATGGCGGTGATACACTTTGGGATTTGAAGCACCTGGCAAATGGGATTCTTATCACCATGTTGCATCCAAGTTTGGACTTTTTCTTGTTTTGGACTGATATTTTCACACACAAATCCTATTTTTGTCCGTCACTTTGATTTTCTTAGCGTGGCAAAGATCTATCTTCTGTGTACAATTTTCCAGCAGCTATTTGGATCTGATAGCACAGTTTACATTGTGTGTGTGTATTCTGGAGAGAAAATTGCCTAGTAACAGATTTTTTTTGTGTGTATATATATATATATATATAATGTATATGTGTATTTTTATCTACTGTGCCCTATAGTGTCTTGATTCTAGCCTACTAAGATTGTTCCCTTTTTATCAGGGCTTTACAAAACCTAGGCGCCAGGTCGCAATGGTGCCTGGAAATTTGGGGCCAGATTCTGCTGATACGCCGTCGTATCTCTGTTTCTATCTATGTGACTGATTCAGAGAATCAGTTACGCATAGATATCCATAAGATCCGACAGGTGTAATTGTTTTACACTGTCGGATCTTAGGATGCAATACCACGGCCGCCGCTGGGGGGAGTTCGCGTCGTAAACCAGCGTCGGGTATGCAAATTAGGAGTTGCGGCGGATCCACGACGGATTTTCGCGTTCGCTACGTCGCCGCTAGTCTAGTTTCCCGTCGCAAAGTTAGTCGTCGTTTTTGGTGCCCTAACTTTAGTCAGCAAACGTATTGCTGTCTAAAGTATGGCCGTCGTTCCCGCGTCGAAATTTAAAAAATAACGTTGTTTGCGTAAGCCGTCCGGGAATACGATACGCGCGTCGCTGTTCGAAAAAATGAAGTCACGGCGCGCAAAGCACGGCGGGAGTTAAGAAACGGAGCATGCGCAGTAGGTCCGGCACGGGAGCGCGCCTAATTTAAATGGCACACGCCCATTTGAATTGGCCCGCCTTGCGCTGGAGGCCGCCGGCGTAGTTTTCATCACAAGTGCTTTGTGAATCAGGCACTTGCGATGAAAACTTGCAGCGGTGTAACGTATCTATGATACGTTACGCCGCCGCACTTCTACCAGAATCTGGCCCTATGTTCTGGTTCCTTGAATTACTCCTGCGGATGTACGGATTAAGGTCGGGCTAGCCGATTTATTGAGGGCGCGGCCTGTTGGGCTGGGATGCACGTTCCTTTGTGCGAGCCGGCGCCCTATGTGGTGGGTGATGCTGTGATGAACGCGGATTGCTCTCACTGCTCGCCCACCCCTGACAAATTCCTAGTTTGATAGCTGAGGTTGGGGGCTTGATCGGTCACTCTTTCCGTGCCGCCAGTCGGTGCCTCCTGTTAGTGCCCTTTAATTCTGCCTATTAGTGCCACCTCATCAGTGCTCATCACTGTAGCCCATCAGTGATGCCTTAGGCTGCATTCACACCTTAGCGCGGCGTTTTGTACCGCGATTTGCCGCGACAAATTGCAGCATTTTGTACCGCGATTTGTCGCGACAAAACGCGACGTTTTTTAACCTTGTTTTCGCTGGAGGGGTGATTTACACATTGTCGGCTATGCCCAACGCCGAAGCCGCCTGAAAAAAAGGGTCAGGGACTTGTTTTGAGCTTCAGGCGTACGGCGTTTCGGCGTGGAGATGTGAACCATCTCCATAAAGAACAATGTTAAATCACCCCTCCAGCGTATTTTAGGCTGCAATAGCGTCGGGCTTCAGGCGTTAAAACGCCTAGGTGTGAATGGAGCCTTATCATTGACCTTGAGCACTTCGGGTGAAGCTGTGTTGTTTGGTGAAGGCATTACTACCACGTTGAACTGAGATTGCATAACAAGCTCTGGAAGAACCTCCCATTTATGTTTCCTTTACTCTGGCTGTTGGACTTCATTTATTTCCTATTGGGACATTCACTTACTATTGTTCACAATTTACTGTTCACATCACTTGGTTGTTGTTGTTTGTTTGGTTTATCATTACATTTGTGTTCACCATCATAAGTAACCCATCTTTGTATAGGAATATAATCAATACAATCACCCACTGTTCCTTGCAGGAACCACTAGCGCCCTCACCTTTCCACTATCTTTTGGCTGGTGTTGGGTGGAACAACCTTATGTATTTGTTTTGGGTGGCCCTGGTCTTGGCCTTTTAGACCCCGTCCTTCCCCGTTTAATGCTCTCATTTAAAATGCATGTGTTTTCAGATGTGTTGTGTTTCGGAAAACTGCATTCTTGTCAGGGGTGGACTGACAACTCATGGGGGGCCCCCCGGGCAATAGGAGATTATGGGGCCACACAGTATACACATACACACAATGAGAAGGTACTGGAGAGGCGGGGCAGCTATAATCTTGAAATTTAAAAAAAAAAACAGATTTTTAGATACTGTCTCTGGTTTTACTGAGGCTGGCAACCCTGATGGGGGGGCCCCCTAGTGGCATGGGGCCCTCGGGCAGTGCCCGCATAGTCAGTTCGCCCCTGATTGTTGTTCACCTAAGCTCAAAAACATACAAGTCCTTGGAAGTTCACCACATCTAAAGCTGGCTATACACCAAGCAAATTTCAGCCGTAATTTATTTAATGGGTGGCCCTATCGGAAACCTCCAGCTCATCATCCTTCGATCTGAAAATTAAAGAAGCTAATGAAAAATTGTGGACTGAACAGCGGCTGCATACATTCATATGCAGTCACTGGTCAGGTGTTCTGGCAGCCACAAATGTTGGTTGCCAGAATAAAGTAGCTGATTTTGTAGATTGGTCTATCCATGCGCTTTTGTGTGGATGTGGAATCAATAGATTTCTCTTTCAGCCCACAGGGAAACCTTAGTGTATGGTCAAGGTAGTCATAGTCCAAATGCTAACCACAACATACCGTGTTTCCCCGAAAATAAGACCTACCCCGAAAATAAGACCTAGTGTGATTTTCGGGAAGGGCTGCAATATAAGCCCTACCCCGAAAATAAGACCTAGTTTACAGTGCTGTCCACTCTATTACAGTGTTATTAAGTGTAGAGAGTGTGTGTGTGGGTGTTTATGCGATCTAGTTGTGCCAAATACCATCGGCATATCGCTGACCTTCCGCTGCTCTCAGCTGATCTCACGCTGCTTTCCTCTCCTCTCAGATGTCAGTGGGGGATCTCAAGCTCCCCTCCCTCTGCAGTTCTCGGAGCTTGGAAGAGGCTTCCGACGGAGCACAGAAGCGCCGAGCGGCGCACAACTGATGTTACTCTGCTCTGCTTATTTGCAAGCTGTCAGCGGGGGATGTTGGGCCCCCCTTTCTCTGCAATTCTCGGAGCTTGGAAGAGGCTTCCGACGGAGCATAGAAGCGCCGAGCGGCGCACTTCTGATGTCACTCCGCTCTGCTTACGGTATTTGCAAGCTGTCAGCAGGAGATGTTGGGGCCCCCCTTCCTCTGCAGTGCTCAGAGCTGGGATGAGGGCCCCGGCTGGCCATGGAAGCGGCGAGCGGCGCTCAGCTGATGTCACTCTGCTCTTCTGCAAGCTGTCAGCGGGGGATGTCAGGCCCCCCTGCCTCTGCAGTGCTCGAAGAAGGGGAAGAGAGCTTTGGTGGGTTACAGATGTGCCAAGCACTATAAGGTATGTGGCACTAATGGATTGCAGAGACATACACATTTTGCAATATGTAGTGGATTCTAGGATTTTACAATCACTTTACACGGTTCCACATGGGATTTATGACAGGCATGGGGGAAGAGAAGACAGCACACGGCATGATAAGACCTACCCCGAAAATAAGCCCTAGTGTGTTTTTGGGTGACAAAATTAATATAAGACCCGGGCTTATTTTCGGGGAAACACGGTATAAAGCCATCCACAACTATGCCCTCGGGTACATCGGCAACCTAATCTGCTGATATCGCTCAACTCTCCGCTCCTCCCTACATCTCCTGCTCTCTAGCTCCTTTGTTACCTCCTCTCATGCTCGCCTCCAGAACTTCCCCAGAGCCTCTCCCATCCTCTGGAACTCCTTACCCCAGTAAACCTAACATTTAACCTGTTCCCACTCGCACTAAAGCCAAATTACAGCTACAGCGCAGGCTTACTTTGCCAGGAGGGCGCTTATTGACGTCCTCCCGTGACCGCGCTTTGGCACATGGGCTGCGTGCTCTGTGATCAGAGTCCGAAGGAGTCGGCTGATCGAGGTAAAGAGCCAATCACAGCTGCCCTTTACCACGTAATTAGCTGTGTCCAGCTGATCACGGATGTCAACACAAGCCGGTCATCGTGAAGAAAAGCCGATAACCGGCTTGTGTACTGATCATCGGGGCACCAATTATCAGTGTCCCGATTATATCCTTGCAGTCCCACCAGTGCTGCCTTATCAGTGTTGCCCATCAGTGCCACCTCACCAGTTCTGCCCCATCGGCGCAAATCCGTAAAGGAGAAAAATTACCTGTTTGCAAAATTCTATAACAAACTTGGTTTTTTTTTTCAAAAATGTTGGTAATGTTATGTCTAACAAAAAATAAAAAAACTCAGTGGTGATCAAATACCACCAAAAGAAAGCCCTATTTGGGGGGAAAAAATGTATAGAAATGTCATTTGGATACAGTGTTGTATGACCGCGCAATTGTCATTTGAAGTGTGACAGCACTGAAGGGGGTAAAAGTGGCCAGTATGCAAGTGGTTATATATGGCCGGTAGAGTGAATGGTGTTGGGTAGTTTTCAGTATGTAGGAGTTGAGCATTCAGCATAACTTAAAGCGGAGTTCCGGACACAATTTCACTTTTTAAATATAAATACCCCTGTAATACACAAGCTTAATGTATTCTAGTAAAGTTGGTCTGTAAACTAAGGTCCGTTTTGTTAGGTTGTTACAGCATTTAGACACTTTATAAAAAATAAATTGACTGGGGCCATCTTAAGTGTGGGCATCATGAAGCCAGACTGTAAGAGGGAAGATTAACTATTCTGCCTAGCAACAACACTTTGAAGACATCTAAAAAAAAAAATTATTTTCTTAAAGGACTAATGAAATTTTTTTAAAACTACTGATGTAATGTTATATTTATGGGTGGAACTCCACTTTAATTGTTTGCGCACATTGGTTACACACACAACTCAATCTATTGCCTCTCTGCTTCTTCGTAGGTCTGGATTACAGCAACATGAAGATGAGCCGGTCTGGTACGTTGCAGAGTCAAGAAAAATACACGAACGGCTGTAAGTACCTACCTCTGAGAGCAGGGGTATTATTACTTTTTTTTTCTTTTATGCCCGTTTTATTTTGTCCTGCTGGCTTCTTCTGTTGTCTTGCTTTCTGTTTGCTGTGTTCTGCATAACAATAGACAAAAGCAGTAACCGGTTCTGTGCCTTTTGCTGCCAGAAATGAGGATGTCATTGCCCTTCTGCTTCTAGAAATGCAGTTACTTCGCTGTTATGGTGACCTACTGACTTCAATACTGTAAGGTACTGGTCTGGAACGAGTATGCACGTTGGGCTCTGGGCCGGGGGCATCAAAGACAGAGGCAAAGCATGAGAGCCAGGAAGCTAGCATTTTCAGTAGGGGTCATCAGTGGCAGCTTGGACGTTGCTCTCATGATGGGTTTCTGATTTTGCTGATCTCCAGCTAAATATACTGATGTGGAAGTGGTTTTAAATGCCAGGATATTTGGAGTCGGGTCCCCTTTTTCATTTTTTGTGAAGAGGTGAACTTACCCTTTTTTAAATATTTTCCTGGAGCTCAGCTTTAAGGTCGCAGTGTGTGTGTGTGTATAGGGTACACGGGTGTATAATTGGGGTGCTACATAGGCATTAAGTATTTTATTTCTCTCTGGGGAAAGGACAAATCTCCCTATTTATAGTGGGGTTGCCCCATGCACTTCAAGGGTTAAATGTTCATTTAGGTCTAGGGTCCCGGAAAAAGCCATTTTACTTACCTGATCGCTCCCCTCTACTCCCCTATGCTGCGGGATGGACTTTCCCTTGGTGACCTCACAGCAAATGGGCCCTGTACCATAACTTGATGACATTTCAAGACCTGCAACCACTGGAGTGTAAGTGGGAAGAGGCATAGGGTCCCGGTTGGAGCTGAGGATTAGTAAAATGGAAATTTTTGGTACCCTACCCCAGGGCTCGACAAATACCGGTCGCCATGGCGACTAGAAATAGTGTCTTGGCGACTTGGCTTTGAAGGTGGGCAAAAAAAAAAGCTGGCGCCATCTGGTGGTGAGCCATTGGTATTACAAGTTATTACCACCAGATGTGAGCTGGCGCCATCTGGTGGTGGCCGTTGGTATTACAAGTTAAGCATTACAAGTTAAACAGCAATTCTAATGTCATTTTTCACTATTTTCACTGCCATCTTCTACCCTCTAATTAGAACCCCCAAACATTATATATATTTTTTTATCCTAACACCCTAGAGAATAAAATAGCGATCGTTGCAATACTTTCTGTCACGCCGTATTTGCGCAGTGGTCTTACAAGCGCACTTTTTTGGGGAAAAAATTACACTTTTTTTAATAAAAAAATAAGTCAACAGTAAAGTTATCCCCATTTTTTTTTATATTATGAAAGATAATGTTACGCCAAGTAAATTCATACCCACACTTCAAAATTGCATCCGCTTGTGGAATGCCGACAAACCTTTACCCTTTAAAATCTTCATAGGCGACGTTTAAAAAAATGTACAGGTTGCATGTTTTGAGTTAGAGGAGGTCTAGGGCTAGAATTATTGCTCTCGCTCTACCAATCGCAGCGATACCTCACATGTGTGGTTTGAACACCGTTTACATATGCGGGCGCTGCTCACGTATGTGTTCGCTTCTGCGCGCAAGCTCGTCGGGACGGGGTGCGTTTTCTGGCTCCTAACTTTTTTAGCTGGCTCCTAGATTCCAAGCAAATTTGTCAAACCTTGCCCTACCCCACACAAATCTGGCCCACCAGTCTATTTTATGGGGCCCTCGAACCTCTCCTGCAACTGTGGCACCTCCTTCTCTTGCAGCAGAGAGGAGGACAGAACTCCTCCGCTAGAACCTGCTACTCTTCATGCAGCCGCGGAGAGGCTCGTTTTGGCCTCCTCCATCTCAGCAGTTGGCAGCAGAGAGGATAAAACTCCTACAGATCCTGGGCCTCTCTGTGCAGCTGCAGCACCCCAGCGTCTCCACTGTCCCCAGGACCATCTTAATAGCATCATGGGCCCCTGGGCAAAGTAATGCTCTAGAGCCCCTACAATGATGACAGTGCAGGTAAACAGACATCAAGTAGGTAGGAGGCAGACTGCCTCCCCTGTGCATCTATCACTCTCAGTGCCATCATGGGGCCTCCAATTTTGGGCCAGCTTTTTTGGGGAAAGTGCAGGGCCCCCCCATGCAGCTGGGGCCCCTGGGCAGTGCCCAGGTGTGCCCTGACTGTCCCTGGTCTCCACATTCAGCAGTAGGGATGAGCTCCGGCGTGTACACGTGCAGAGCCCGCCAGGAAGTCTGCACAGCGCTGCGCTAACCACAGGCAGGGAGACATTTCCTTATCTCTGCAGCCGAGCATCGGGAAATGTCTCCCTGCCTGTGATTAGCACATCGCCGTGCAGACTTCCTGGCGGGCTCTGCACGTGGACTGTACGAGCACGCCGGAGCTCATCCCTAATCAGCAGACTCTGACAGCTGACTCCAGCCCTCCTGGGTCCTCCACCAGATCCTGCACTTTCTGCTTTCCAGCTCGGCTCCAGTTTCTTCCCAGCAGCAGCAAAAAGCGTAAGGGGTGCACTGTAATGTAAGGGGGGGGTGGGGAACTCTGGACAACTAGTCTTACAGATACAACTGGTCCTCTAAGGACAACAATAAGGGCCCTTTCACACGGGCTGTCCGATCAGGGCCATCTGTTGGCTTTTCAGGCAGACCTGATCGGACACTGCATTGTCCTTCATGGAGCGACGGATGTCAGCGAACAAATGTCGGATACCTTGACACCTGTCGCCATCCGATCCGATCCTGTCTGCCAAAAACAGATGATGAATGATGGTCCTATTTTCAGTCCGGCGGATCAGATAGGTTTGGATGGAAATGGGACACCTGGTCTGTTTCCATCCGATTTCCCCATAGAGGAGAGTGTCTGTGTCTGCTCTGAACAGCGGAGCAGACACGGACCTCTCGCCCACATGCTCAGCGGAGATCAGCGGAGTGATCCCTCTCTGAGCAAGCAGATTCCATGAAGCAGGGCCCCCCCCCCCCTACCATGTGAAAGGGGCCTGATGCGGCCTGCGGTGA
>NC_053498.1:130576371-130633871 GCF_905171775.1 Rana temporaria
GGAGGAACCCTGGTTGAAAAATCCTGTTCTAAGCGTTGAAGAAAAAGTTGATGCACATGGAAATTTTTAAAAGACTTAATGTGTGAGTTGAGGCGCAGCGGTTTGGTGGACGATGCATTTTACGCTGACTTGTTTTGCAGTCCTCTAAAATCTTCATCCGTCTGTAGCCCGTGGCTTTGGAGAAGCGCAGTGCCCGTTTCATCCTCCGCGTAGAAAAGTTGAGTTTGTCGGTGAAGTTTGGAAGGCTCGTCTTCTGCCTCATTTATACCGCGTGCCTCTGAAACTAAAGCAGACTGAACTGGCAGGAGTCGAGATCCGAGGTTATTCCTTTAGGGGATGAGAGCCGCCATCTCTCTTCAGAACGGCGTGCTCGCGGTTTCAGCTGAAATCAGCATGCATTTGAATAATAATCCGTGGCCAGAGCTGAAATCAGCATGGACAGAGAACATTCATCAGTTATGTGTTGTATTTTTTTCTTTTTCTGTCTTTCAGCGCGGGCCCTCCAAGTGCCTCCGCAGCTCTCAGCAAATTAAAGACATGACTGCAATGTTAATACGGGGCATCAAACATGATCTCTGCTTTAGAGAATTAATTAGCCTGTTTTTTTTTTTGTTTCTTTTTCTCTTATCTCCGATGTCTCGATAGAAGGGTCCAGGCGTGGATGGATGTACCACGTTGCAGGCCTTCAGATCGCACACTGTATGAACAGCATGGGCTATTGTTCTGTATGAGAGTATCCATGTAGCTTAGAGATCCCGAGCAAATATCTCATTATCAATGCTCCAGAGATGTTGTTATAGATCGCTCAGTTATTGTGAATTCACGCTGCCTCCTTCTCCCTTTCTAATGTGACGTATGTTCTGGGAGGAAGGAATACTGTGGTAGGGAAGGCAGAGATGTATTATGGCCTAGGCCGACAAGGCCCAGGCCTAGGGCGGCACTTTGTGGGGGGTGGCGAAAAGGCGCCCCCCACAAATTTCCGACCCTGTGCTTATCCAACCCTGTGCTCATCCCACCCTGTCCCCCTGTGCTCATCCCACCCTGTCCCCCTGTGCTCATCCCACCCTGTGCTCATGCCACCCCGTCCCCCTGCCACCCTGTCCCCCTGCCACCCTGTCCCCCTGCCACCCTGTCCCCCTGTGCTCATGCCACCCTGTGCTCATGCCACCCTGTGCTCATGCCACCCTGTCACCCTGTGCTCATGCCACCCTGTGCTCATGCCACCCTGTGCTCATGCCACCCTGTGCTCATGCCCCCCTGTCCCTCTGTCCTCATCCCATGAAAATGATAGGACGAGTCTTAAAAAGGAAGGGGTGCGTCATATATAAAGTAGGGGGTGCGCGAGTTTCACCAGGCCTAGGGCAGCACAAAACCTAAATACACCCCTGAGGGAAGGTAGAAGTTTCCAGTTGGCCAGAAAACTTTTAATGGCTGCAAAATGAGTTCTTCACTATGTACTTCATGCATTATATATAGCTAGGTGCACACCTTTGTGTTTGGAGCAGCCTGCATTTGTGTGGGCATAGCAGCCCAGTCGGGGAAAAAAAAGTCCATGCACTTTTTTAAAACCACAGCTACAGGAAATCTTATGGTGCTTTTTGTCCACCGGGACTTGCCAATTGTTTCCGGCAGAGGCAGAACGGCGGTTTACCTATGTAAACAAGGCAGATCGTCGTTCTGTTAGGACAGACAGAGATCATGTGTTTCTGTTAGGGTTGTCCCGATACCACTTTTTTAGGGCCAAGTACAAGTACCGATACTTTTTTTCCAAGTACTCGCCGATACCGAATACCTATATATTTTTTTTAAATGTGTCCCCAAATGCAGCCATGTCCCCACACGGATGCAGCCATGTCCCCACACGGATGCAGCCATGTCCCCACACGGATGCAGCCATGTCCCCACACGGATGCAGCCATGTCCCCACACGGATGCAGCCATGTCCCCACACGGATGCAGCCATGTCCCCACACGGATGCAGCCATGTCCCCACACGGATGCAGCCATGTCCCCCACACGGATGCAGCCATGTCCCCACACGGATGCAGCCATGTCCCCACACGGATGCAGCCATGTCCCCACACGGATGCAGCCATGTCCCCACACGGATGCAGCCATGTCCCCACACGGATGCAGCCATGTCCCCACACGGATGCAGCCATGTCCCCACACGGATGCAGCCATGTCCCCACACGGATGCAGCCCTGTCCCTGCCCCCCCCATATGCAGCCCTGTCCCTGCCCCCCCCATATGCAGCCCTGTCCCTGCCCCCCCATATGCAGCCCTGTCCCTGCCCCCCCCATATGCAGCCCTGTCCCTGCCCCCCCCATATGCAGCCCTGTCCCTGCCCCCCCCATATGCAGCCCTGTCCCTGCCCCCCCCATATGCAGCCCTGTCCCTGCCCCCCCCATATGCAGCCCTGTCCCTGCCCCCCCCATATGCAGCCCTGTCCCTGCCCCCCCCATATGCAGCCCTGTCCCTGCCCCCCCCCATATGCAGCCCTGTCCCTGCCCCCCCCATATGCAGCCCTGTCCCTGCCCCCCCCCCATATGCAGCCATGTCCCCGCCCCCCCCCCCCATATGCAGCCATGTCCCCGCCCCCCCCATATGCAGCCATGTCCCCCCCCCCAATATTGTTAAAGAACCAAGATTCAACTCTCCTATACTCCCCCCCCCCCCCCCACCGCCGACGCGGGATGCGTCGGCGGCGGGGGGAGTATACTATTTCGGTATCGGGGTACTCCCGCAAATTCTCGGAATCGGTCCCGATACCGATACTAGTATCGGTATCGGGACAACCCTAATTTTAAGCCAAAAAAATTGTGATTCTCATTTTAGCCAGGATCGTGCAGCTCTAGCTAGACAGGTTGACTTTAAAAGAAAGGAAATACAGGTAAAAATTGCTTATGCTGGTTGATTCATTCCTGCTCTATCCTGTACACCTTGCAGTCATTAGATTCTGTGCCGGTTCTATGGAAATGCTGTAGAACAGACAGACTGCTGATTAGGATTTTTTTATTTTTGGGGAGATAAAACTTTTTAGCTGGGGCTGCTTTATTGATATCAAGACATCGGATGATAGAGGTGGCATTTCGTTGCCCCAGGCCGAATTTCTCCGCATCGCTCAGAGCTGACGCGCAAAGATTCAAGTTGTCAGTTTTGGAATTGAAATGCCGCCTTCCGCGACTCGACAATATTACATCCAGTGCCCCGACTTCATAACCAATCTCATTTTCCTTGGCAGTATCGGCAACTTTTTTTTTTTTTTATATATATTTTCTTTTAATATCCGCGATTGGCAATTATTTCCCTCTATTTCTTTTGCTCTTCGTGTACGGGGGAAATATGATAGCAATCTAAAAATAATGGATATTAAGGCGGTAATGTAAAGTGGAGGTTTCCAGACCTCCAGGGAATCGTAATAGCCAGGATTTAGGAGTTTCCTTCCACGAGCGCCGTTCGGTAATTGGAAATAGCTGAGATGGTAATGGGACACGGACAAGAGCTCTCTGGGGGCCGAAAAGGAGAACTCATGACGTAGCAGACGTAGGATTAGTTACGTTGTGTTGGGGCAGATGGCGTTTTTATTATTGATCTTGGGTTCTAGACCTATATGAAAACAAGTAAAATTTGCAGTTGTGTTTTATTGGCCTATATATTATGTGATAAGTAGACCTTTTATGCTTTGTATGGTCACCTTAAAGATATAATGAAGCAAAGCCTGGGACTGTGTGCAGGTCATACTGACGCCTACCTCTGGTTGATCTTCACGGCCTCAATTGTGGGTCAACCCCTGGCTCCCCCCAATTTGCAACCATACCTGACCCTATTATTTGGGCTGCCAAAGGGATTAAAACACTAGTAGCTAGATTCAGAGGGACTTAGGCTGGCGTATCAGTAGATATGCCATTCTAAGTCAGAATTTGTGTCGGCACTAATTTTAAGCGTATTCTGGTAACCAGATACGCTTAAATTAGGCTCAGATACGAGCGGCGTAAGTGTCTTACACCCTCATATCCTAAAGTGTAATTTTTAGGCTGACCGCAAGGTGGCGCTTCCATTGCGGTCGGCATAGAATATGTAAATCACTAGATACGCCTATTCACGAACGTACGCCCGGCCGACGCAGTACAGATACGCCGTTTACGTAACGCATTATCAGGCCTATAGTTATTCCATCAAATAGCTGGAATAGTAATGTTAAGTATGGCCGCTGTTCCCGCTTCGAAATTTGAAAATTTTAAGTCGTCCGTGAATAGGGATTTACGTAATTTACGTCCACGTCAAAATCAATAGGACCATGCGGCGTACTTAGCCGCAATGCACACTGGGATATGTGGGCGGACGGCGCATTCGACGTTCCAAAAAAACGTCAATCACGTCAGGTCAACCAAAATTAACATAAAACACGCCCCCTAAGCCTATTTTGAATTGGGCGCTCTTGCGCCCGCCGCATTTACGCTACGCCGCCGTAACTTAGCAGGCAAGTACTTTGTGAATCATGTACTTGCCTCGCTAACTTACGGCGGCGTAGTGTAAACACGATACACTACGCCGCCGCAAAGTTAGGGCGGGCTTTCTGAATCCACCTATAGGAGTTATCACTAGGGGGGTGGGCTTTCGTCTTCATTTGCCAAATTAAAACCGGGTTAATTTGACCAATCCCTATCTTTTTTGATGCCTTCAATTGCGACATGCTTTTGTCTCCACTAGGGTAGAGGTCAAGTCAACTTCGGAGAACCTACTGCGTAACGATACTCTCAAAAAAAACTCTTTCTGAATTATATAAAGAACTCTTCCCTGTTTCTCCCCTTTAAGGCTGCATTCACACCTGAGCGTCGGTCGTTCGGTCGTTTTTTTCTGGCGTTTTGTCGCGCGTTTGCATACAGCGTCGTGCGACGTTTTTGTACTTCAGCGTTTTTTATTTTAGCCAATAGGAAAAATGATCATCTTTTCATCACTTGTTGCTATGTTGGTAGATTTTTTTAATCTTCTGCATGGGCGACAAGTTCTATTTATTAAAGCGACGAAACGCCCGTTGTCGCGCGATACGCTCAATTCGCGCGTTTCCCATTACTTTCTATGGGGGAAAAAAACGCTCAAATACGCCCAAACCGCAAGAGAAGCGCGACAAAAAAAGGTCCGGGACTTGTTTGAGCTTTGGGCGTTTGGGCGTTCAGGCGTTCAGGCGTGGACAGTCACCATAGGGAATAATGTTAATTCTCCCCTCTGGCGTTTGTGAGCAGTGCGCTTCAGGCGTAAAAACGCCTAGGTGTGAATGGGGCCTAAGTAACGAAATGTGGAGAAGGTCCCAGACTTGACTGGGATGACATGTGGAATTTTCTCTTTACTCTGTGTCGGCAAGAGACAAGTTTAATTAAATTCCTACACAGTATATATTCTACGCCAGTGAAATTATCCAGGATTTGCCCTGTCATCCGGTGGCAATCAACGCAGCGATCCTCGCTGAGCAAGCGGAGGTTCACGGGGCGGATCTTCATGCATCCGTCCCGTGTGAAGGAGGCATAAGGTGAAAAACCTCCTGTGATACAGCTTCCCCCCTTACTTGCCTGAACCAGGTCTTTCCAGCGACGAGGACTAGCACGTCGGCTTCAGCAGCTGTCTCGGCTCCTGATTGGATAGATTGATAGCAGCGCAGGCATTGGCTCCTGCTGCTGTCAAATTCAATGACGCAGGGGGCGGGGCTGAGTCCTGCTGTCTGTGTCAATGGACGTAGCAGCAGAACACGCAAAAAGCGCCCGCACAAATGGAGGAGCCAGGAGCGCCGCTGAAGGACCCCAGAAGAGGAAGTTTAGGGCTACGCTGTGCAAAATCAGCTGCACAGAGGAGGCAAGTATGACGTGTTTTATTTTTTATTTTTTTATAAACAAACCTTTACATATCCTTTTAAAGCTGAGTTTCTTCAAAAGAAAAAAACATAATTTTTCATTATAAGGCATTGCAGTGCACAACCACAATGCATGGCAGCACACGTGTTATGTACTATGCATTGCTGTGCGTTGTGGACGGGTGTAGCAGCATGCATATGAAAGGATAAAAAAGGGGCAGCAATGTCTGGAGACATAGGACCAGATTCACAGTCAGCGGCGTAAATGTAGGCGGGCGTATCGTAGTTGCGCTACGCCACCGCAACTTATAGAGGCAAGTGCTGTATTCACAAATGTGCCGGGGGAAAGCGCGCCTAAATCAAATGAACAAGGGGGCATGTTTTATGTAAACTAATCATGACCCCACGTAAATGACGCTTTTTTCGAACGGCGCATGCGCGCACATGCTCAGTATCGCGTCGAATTTTCAAATTAAATTACACCCGCTCAATGCCTAGTCGACGTGAACGTAACTTACGTCCAGCCCCATTCACGGACGTCTTACGCAAACGACATAAAACACGACGCTGTACCGACTTTTCCGCCGTCCATACCTAACATGACTTACTCCTGCTTTATGAGGGGTAACTTTACGCCGGCGTATGTCTTACGTGAACGACGTATCTTGCTACGCCGGGCGCACGTACGTTCGTGAATCGGCGTATCTAGCTCATTAGCATATTTGACGCGGAAATCTACGGAAGCGCCACCTAGCGGCCAGCGTAAATATGCACCCTAAGATACGACGGTGTAAGAGACTTACGCCGCTCGTATCTTAGCCAAATGTATGCGTAACTGATTCTAAGAATCAGCCGCATAGATACGACGGCTCTCATTCGGACTTACAACGGCGTGCATGGCGCTGCACCGTCGTAAGTCCTTTGAGAATCTGGGCCATAGAGTTCTAAACAAAGCCAAATAGCTTATCAGATGCTGACTGTTAAATCGGACACCTTTTTATTAAAACTATCAAATCACATGGTGTGGAAACACTTTGGTGAAGTGTGTCAGAGAGAGAGGCAGGAAGTGGCCATCTTGGAAACCTCAGCAACAGTACGGTGAGCCACAGAAATGTGTGGTGAGCGGTGTGTGGTAAATGGAGGAGAAGGAATCTCGCCTGCATCGGTTCTACATGTCCTGTCAACATTATTGTAACGGTTTTATAAACTCTGTAAAGCATGTTACAAGCCTGAACAATTCAAAGTAAACATACAATAAAAATAAAACACGCCATCATCATCGTATGTGACAAGGCTCTGTAGATCGAGAGATATGGATGGATATCAAAGACGCTAATCAGTGCCGCTTTGCATTCATTAGAGGAACTTCATTTCAATTTTTAATCATTCTGCTGCTAGCATTAGTAAATCTATAGGGAAGTATATCATATTTACTTGTGTTAAACTGTTTTTTGTTTACATTTCTTCAGTTACTTCCTGTTTCCATGCCTAGGCAAATGCTGTCATACATCCCAGGAGTCTTTAGCAGGGGAGGAGGGAGTTTTCTTAGCTCGGCACACCCTCCTGCCTCCATGCCGGTGTTTCGTCAGATTAGGCGACCCGTCAGAATGTGTAATGGAAGTGACGGTTCGTCGCCACCATCTTGCTACACCCCACACTCCTACACAGGATACACTGAGAAGGGGAAAGCGGACATCTTGTTACACCCACCAATAAGCAATATGAACAAATCAATAAAGTCCATTCACATATGTCCGTGTTCGATAGTGTTTGTGCTCAAAGGAAATGCTTGAAGTTCAACAATAGGTTTCCACCTCCACCAAGACTAGAATTCACACCAAATGTGCACAAAAGGATGGCTCCTTACCACAAGGTGTTGACCTTTTTAACTAAAAAGAGGTCAAATAAGCTTTAGATCACAAAACCCGGTACTTCAGAACTCCATGCGCGACTCTAGTTCCCTTGATACAGCCAGACTCCAAATGTCACAATACCGAACAGAGAGAAGGGGAGACCACCATAGTGTAATACCGTTTTATTGTAAAAAAAATTAAAAGCATAACATCGCCAAGTGGCCCCTTACTTTTGTTGGTGCCTTAGTCCCGGCACTGAGGCTAAGGAGCGTTGCAATGTTTGCTTCCTGACAACGTGGCAACGCGAAACGTACGTCGAGGCGCCTGGTTATGCACAATCGCGCACTTCCGGTCCCGTTGGCTCTCCGGATCCGAACGCACGCCAGCTTCCCCAGCGTGGAACACTCTTCGCAAACATCCAACTATATGTATGGCAATTTAAAACCGTTTATTTAGGTTGTGTTTTTATTTTTAACTTGTGACCAGCAGCAGAGGACTAGAAGCTTCTCCTGCTAATGTTTCCCTGCAGACAGGCTGGGAAAGAGCTGGGTGATGGGACAGCTGTATATCAATTAGGGAAAAGGTACTTAGGATTTTTTTAATTAATATAATTACAGAGCCTTTATCCACATTCAGAAATTGAAGAGACAATGTACATTAACCTTTTGCCGACCGCCCCAAATACATTTACTGCAGGACGGCGGGACCTGTGCACAGAATCGCGTACAGGTATGTGATTCTGCACTAACTACTCTGGGGAGTGCACGTGCGCCGCCTGCAACCTGATCTCTGATTGGACACAGCGGGAGCCAATCAGTGTGTCCGGCAGATGCGATGTCCGCCAAAACCCACCGATCCTTTGAGTCACAGGCAGAACAGTGATGATCTGTGACAAGGGAAGGCAGTGATCTTGTGTTTCTTCCATCGAGTTGATTTAAATGAGGGGTCTCCAAACTTTTCAAACAAAGGGTCAGCTTATTATCCTTCACACTTTACGAGTGACCAGTGAGGGCAGAAAATGTCCCAGGCCTGGCATCGGTAAGAATAAATATGGCCTCGGGTTTGGTGGTCAATAGGAGGAAGAGTAGTGCCGCTATTAGTAGGAATAGTATCCCATCGTTGGTATCAGTGGAAGAAATTATGCCCTATTGTTGGTTTCAGTGGGATGAATAGTGCCCCAAGGGCCAGGTAAAGGGTAGCAAAGGGACACATCGGGCCCTCGGGCCGCAGTTTGAAAACACCTGATTTAAATTGAGCCTTTTCACTAGTGATTTAAATCATATCCACCATGTCCAAGTAGATGACACGGCTATGCCTGGTTTCTTCTGTACTATAATGCCCGGTAGACCTCAAGCAGAGTGTGACTTATTACCACCAAACCGCTCTCTGGACCTTATTTCATCTTCAGAAATCTGGGCGGATCTTTTCTGAGAAGAAGCTGGCAGGTTTTTCTGAAGATACTTGGTGTAGCCGCGACCTATAACCAAAACCTGACATTGCCGATTAGCGGTACAGCCAAAGCGTATTTCTGGACTTGTGTCTGAGCAGGCGTGGATACTGTGCCACCATCTGTAGTTCCGGAGCCCCCTCTCTCTACACTAGCGGGAGATGGAGCCTCGTACAATCTGGTGCCTGCTAAATCTCTGACAGCAGCCCAAGTAAAGTCTAGACTTTATGAGGCTTGGCCGCTTCCTACAAATAAGGTGTGGATAATGAAAGCTGCCCTCCAGTTATTACCGAGGTGCCACCTTATTAGACCGAGGGCTGCCTGGGGATTATAAATCAATAGAGAGCACAATGAACAGATTAGTAAGGGGTCACCCTTCAAATGACTGCCTATCCGCACTGTCAGCCATGTTAGCGGAAGGTTATTGTAAAAGTCGTGCTTCTCCTATATGATGTGATTGCAGCTTTTCTAGGCTTTTTCAGTAAGGCAATGAAGATATTAGGCTAAGTGTAGAAATCTGTATTAACCAATCGGATTTCACTTCATTGTAGCAAGACCCGGTGGAGCTCTATTACACCCACACACAACCAGTAATGTGTCTGACATTTATCAATGTGTGAACTTTCACATGTGCTAACAAAAGAGTTTTGCATTGTGCAAACACACAAAAACACACCATGCGTGCATTTGGCACATTTTAATGTAATTATTTTATATGAGCCTTAAAGGGACCATATAGTCTATTTGATGTGAATGTGCAATAAGAAGAAAACCGCTTTAAAAGTATTGGGACACCTGCTTTTACACGCACTTTAATGGCATCCCAGTCTTATAGCTAGATTCAGGTAGGGGCGCGCAACTTTAAGGCGGCGTAGCGTATCGCCGCCTTAAGTCAGAGAGGCAAGTACTGTATTCACAAAGTACTTGCCTCCTAACTTACGGCGGCGTAGCGTAAATAGGGCCGGCGTGAGCGCGCCTAAATCAAATTAGGATGAAAGGGGGGTGTTTTATGTTAATGGGGGGTGACCTGACGTGATTGGCGGTTTTTACGAACGGCGCATGCGCCGTCCGTGTACATATCCCAGTGTGCAGTGGGCCAAAGTACGCCGCAAGGACGTATTGGTTTCGACGTGAACGTAAATTAGCCAGCCTATTCACGGACGACTTACGCAAACAATGTAACATTTTCAAATTTCGACGTGGGAACGACGGCCATACTTGACATTGACTAGTCCAGCTATTTGATGGAATAACTTTACGCCTGAAAACGCCTTACATAAACGGCATATCTTTACTGCAACGGGCGCACGTACGTTCGTGAATAGGCGTATCTAGTCATTTACATATTCTACGCTGAACTCAACGGAAGCGCCACCTTGCGGTCAGCCTAAATATTGCACCTTAAGATACGACGGCGCGGGCCGTCGTATCTTGGCTAGGTTTAAGTGTATCTCAGGTTGAGAATACACTTAAACTTAGGACGGCGCAGATTCCGAGTTAGGTCGGCGTATCTACTGATACGCCGGCCTAACTCTCTCTGAATCCACCGATTAGTCTGTAGGGTTCAATATTGAGTTGGCCCACCCTTTGCAGCTATAACGGCTTCAACTCTCTGCTTTAATTCATCCCAAATGTTCTATCGGCCAGTCAAGTTCCTCCACCCCAAACTCGCTCATCCATGTCTTTATGGACCTTGCTTTGTGCACTGGTGTGCAGTCATGTTGGAACAGGAAGGGGTCATCCCAAAACTGTTACAACAAAGTTGGGAGCATGAAATTGTCCAAAATGTCTTGGTATGCTGACGCTTTAAGAGTTCCCTTCACTGGAACTAAGGGGCCAATCCCAACCCTTGAAAACCAACCCCACACCATAATCCCCCCTCCACCCAATGATTTGGACCACTGCACAAAGCAAGGTCCATAAAGACATGGATGAGCGAGTTTGGGGTGGGGGAACTTGACCGGTCTACACAGTCTTGACCTCAACTCTGGAGACTGTGAGCCAGGCCTTCTCGCCCAACATTAGTGCCTGACCTCACAAATGCACTTCTGGAAGAATGGTCAAACATTCCCATAGACACTCCTAAACCTTGTGGACAGCCTTCCCAGAAGAGTGGAAGCTGTTTCCGCTGCAAAGGTGGGCCATTTGGATATTTATTATAGCGAAAAGTTTTTTCTTTTCTAATGTTTTTTTTTTTTTGTGTGTTTATAGCACAAAAAATAAAAACTACAGAGGTGATCAAATACCACCAAAAGAAAACTCTATTTGTGGGATAAAAAGGACATTTTGATGTGTACAGCGTCACACGACCACGCAATTGTCGGTTAAAGCGACGCAGTGCCATATCGCAAAAAATGGCCTGGTCGTTAAGGGAGAAAATCCTTCCGGTCCTTAAGTGGTTAATCATGCTACACCAAACCTTGACTTTGGGGATGTGTGATGGTGCCATAAACAACGGTATTGCATTTCTCTGCGTGTCGGGAAAGCGCATAATTTTTTGCACGTCCCCTGCCCCCCCATTACACGCAGAGATCTGAACCTAGCCTTAGTGTAGAATCTCGTTGTTGGAGTTCCCGATAGAGGACAGAGCCCAGAATACGATTCTACATCCCAAACAACTCTCAGAACTAAAATAATAGTTATGGATTGAGTTGACCTTTTAAACAAGCCCGGGATAAATGGAGGATCTCTCCTTAGACAAGCACTAATAAGAAAGATAAATGGACAGCCTAGATGAAGCAAAGGTTTTCCGCACTCTGTCTTCTAGAAGTCTGTGATCCAGTAGAAATGTAAACTTGGAAATGTCGCCGAGGCATTTACACAAGCCAGCAGCTTATGGCCCGAGGCTGTGTCTGTTTGTGCTTCAGCCGCAATCACCCCGATAGCAGCGCTCGTCCTCGGGCACGGTCAGTCTGTGTCATCTAGCTGAACCTGGGGGGATTTCAGTCGCTCATTGTTTGTGCAAGTCCTTTGTTTCTGTAAAGCTGCTTCTTCCAGGAACTTAGTGATGGTGACTGAGCTTTTCCAGTGATGTCACCTCATCGGCGCTGGATGGGACTTTGCTTGCGCTGCTTTCATTTGTCTATATTTTAAAGCCCAACTCTGGGCAACTAAAAATGATCCCTGCATTGCAAGGGTTAATTGCTCTTTTTGGTCTTTGGGAGGAAATAAATATTTACTTGATCTTCTGCTTCGGTGGCATAGCTTGGGTGGGAGGGAGGGGGCAGCTGGTACAGTCGCCTTGGGCGCAACATTTAGAGGGGCGCAGACAGGGCGGCCCCACCATAAAGGATTTTTAAAATACCTGTCCCCCAACAGGAAAACTAAAACCTCCACGCTGTGCCCAGTAGGAGAAGAGGGTGCAGAGTGGAGGTTTTAGTTTGGCTGCTGTGACCGAGAAAGTGGCGAGAATGGATCCAAACAAGCAGAGGAGGGGGAGCAGTGGGCGGATCCTGAACCAAGGTGTGCAGGTAGTGAGCGCCACACTGTGTGGAGGCTGTCGGGCTCCCTGCAGGATGCTTCAACTGCCGCTACCACCAGAAATCCCACTGGAGATCTTCTCCAGCCTGGGACACGGCTAACTCCCCCTGTCCCTGGTGCTGCAGAACCGGTGAGATCGGGGGGGGGGGGGGGGGTTCTTCACCAGATGAAAATAGAAGAAAGTAAGTCTAACAAAAAAGAAATGCAGCCATCAGATCTAAGAATTGGTAAGCTGCAATATATTAAATGTTTGCTTTGGGTTTAAAACTGCTTTAAGTATTAAGGGCTCAGGGTTGAGTACAAGCTTACGTGGTTCGATGCCATCTCCGAGGACTACAGATCCCCTCCCCTCTCTGGTATTATTATTATGGATTTATATAGCGCCAACAGTTTGCGCAGCGCTTTACAATGTAGGGAGATAATACACCAACAGTACAATTCAAAACAAGAGGGTTAGAGGAGCCCTGCTCCTGGGAGCCTACAATTGAAGATGGAGGGGCAGGTGAAATAAAAAGTAGGGATTGTGAGGGGGTAGAAGATTTGGTTGTTGGCTGGAGGCAGGCTAGACCTCCCTGTAGAGATGAGTTTTCAGAGATCACCTAAAAATGGTCAGAGTAGGGGAGATAACAGAGTAGGGGAGATAACTGGACAACGGAGTAGGGGGAGATAACTGGGCAACGGAGTAGGGGGAGATAACTGGGCAACGGAGTAGGGGGAGATAACTGGGCAACGGAGTAGGGGGAGATAACTGGGCAACGGAGTAGGGGGAGATAACTGGGCAACGGAGTAGGGGGAGATAACTGGGCAACGGAGTAGGGGGAGATAACTGGCCAACGGAGTAGGGGGAGATAACTGGCCAACGGAGTAGGGGGAGATAACTGGCCAACGGAGTAGGGGGAGATAACTGGCCAACGGAGTAGGGGGAGATAACTGGGCAACGGAGTAGGGGGAGATAACTGGGCAACGGAGTAGGGGGAGATAACTGGGCAACGGAGTAGGGGGAGATAACTGGGCAACGGAGTAGGGGGAGATAACTGGGCAACGGAGTAGGGGGAGATAACTGGGCAACGGAGTAGGGGGAGATAACTGGGCAACGGAGTAGGGGGAGATAACTGGGCAACGGAGTAGGGGGAGATAACTGGGCAACGGAGTAGGGGGAGATAACTGGGCAACGGAGTAGGGGGAGATAACTGGGCAACGGAGTAGGGGGAGATAACTGGGCAACGGAGTAGGGGGAGATAACTGGGCAACGGAGTAGGGGGAGATAACTGGACAACGGAGTAGGGGGAGATAACTGGACAACGGAGTAGGGGGAGATAACTGGACAACGGAGTAGGGGGAGATAACTGGACAACGGAGTAGGGGGAGATAACTGGACAACGGAGTAGGGGGAGATAACTGGACAACGGAGTAGGGGGAGATAACTGGACAACGGAGTAGGGGGAGATAACTGGACAACGGAGTAGGGGGAGATAACTGGACAACGGAGTAGGGGGAGATAACTGGACAACGGAGTAGGGGGAGATAACTGGACAACGGAGTAGGGGGAGATAACTGGGCAACGGAGTAGGGGGAGATAACTGGACAACGGAGTAGGGGGAGATAACTGGACAACGGAGTAGGGGGAGATAACTGGACAACGGAGTAGGGGGAGATAACTGGACAACGGAGTAGGGGGAGATAACTGGACAACGGAGTAGGGGGAGATAACTGGACAACGGAGTAGGGGGAGATAACTGGACAACGGAGTAGGGGGAGATAACTGGGCAACGGAGTAGGGGGAGATAACTGGACAACGGAGTAGGGGGAGATAACTGGACAACGGAGTAGGGGGAGATAACTGGGCAACGGAGTAGGGGGAGATAACTGGGCAACGGAGTAGGGGGAGATAACTGGACAACGGAGTAGGGGGAGATAACTGGACAACGGAGTAGGGGGAGATAACTGGACAACGGAGTAGGGGGAGATAACTGGACAACGGAGTAGGGGGAGATAACTGGACAACGGAGTAGGGGGAGATAACTGGACAACGGAGTAGGGGGAGATAACTGGACAACGGAGTAGGGGGAGATAACTGGACAACGGAGTAGGGGGAGATAACTATTGGGTTAGGGAGTTCCAGAGGATGAGAGAGGCTCTGGAGAAGTCCTGGTTTGCAGGAAAGGGGGGAGCTAGAGAGCAGAAGGTCTTGGGAAGAGCAGAGAGGACGGTTTGGAAACCAGATTGGTGATGTAGCTCAGGGCAGAATTGTGGTATGGAGATGAGAAGAGCGGGAGATGTTTGTAGTCCAAATTGAGAAAGCGCCTATGATTGACAATGCAGCTCCTCCATAGATACAGTGTGGTGAGTGAGCGTTGTCACCCCGCACAGGAAGTGTTACTGGCAGGATCACCAGGTGAAAATTAAAGAAAAGACTGGAATGAAATTGTAGCATTACCCTCAGAGGAGCTGCTGGTTGTTGTGTGGCACATTTACCTTGTGACTCCCCCGATTTCCTAGGGGTGAATGATGCGTATTGCATATAGTAGAAGTAAAGGAATGTCCACAACAGGTGCTCTTTGCTGTGCTCTTTATTACCCAGCCGGGTAAAAACAATCTTGTGGTGAGGAAAGTAAAGAGAAGAACAGCAAATTCGTGATGATAGGAAACGGTCCTGCTCCCAAGCGCAACACTTCTTTGCGCCACTCCTGCTGGAGTGGGTTTAGTGTACCCGGACAGGCCTCTCTCACTGACCTGGCAGCCGGAGTATCACTCGGACAATTGTAGGAATAAGTCTCTGCCACAGACCATCTCTGGATTGTAATCACGGAGATAATCCTCCTTGGATAAATGACACCTGGATCTCCTTTAACTTGCTGCCCAGGTACCGACTGACAGGTGATCAATCCCTCAGTGTCCGGCTACCTTGATCCCCGATGGTTTGTCGAGGCCTTTTTTGGACCGCCAGCCTCTCAATGGCGCTCCTCAGACTGACTCCCCACCGAACAGCAATACAGCTTGGGATCCTCAAAGGTGGGATCCCAGTCACTCACTGGGTCCTTGTTGCTGTTCAGATGCTCCGGGCCAACATGGCCCCGGGACCAGGAACACCACGTGGCACGCACGCCCCTGCCAGGCAGGCCATAACGCCGGGGCGCCATGATGTGGTCACCCTAAAGGTGGGTGCCACCCTCGAAGAAGACCCAGAACTCTTGGTGTTTGTCTCATAAATACCCCTCCCCAGCGTGCACCGCAAGGACAAACCCTTGTGATTGGCTGCTGGGAAAGAGCACCCAAACCTTGACTCCACTGCTGCCACCTGCAGCACAGGGGCTGGAAGAACACCCGAGTGCAACAGAATAGCCCACAGCACAGCCCAGCTGAGACAGAGACCCTGTTTTGCACTTATTCTGGATCAGCGTTCAACTACGCTCTGATCTACCCTTTCAATTTAACGAACACCAGTACCATAAAGTACACAGGCGCTACAAAATAAACAGATTCAGCCACCATGTCTAAGGATTGGTAAGCTGTAATATTTTTTTGTCCTCTGGTTTAGATTCCCTTTAAATCTTCCCTTTCAGCTGGAAGATTCCTACCTGGAAGTCAGCGAGGCCCTCGCTGGTGATTGTGCGATGCGTTCAAAGAGTTGTCTTGCTCAGCAGGAAAGGACGCTTTCATTGTTTACATTCCAAACAAGCAAACACATCGCTTGGCTTCCTTTGTTCGCAGAGAGCCGCAGGCGTCTGCTTTCCAAACCAATATGAAGTAGAGGCTGAGGACTATGAGATGGGACAGGAGGGCCGGGGATGTCGCCCTTGCCGTTGGTGTCATGTCACAATCAGAGATGTGTGGTCATATGACACGCTGGGTTCTTCCATCCTCTCATTTGCTGACCCGTGGAATGTACGGCTGTTTTATACATTTTATTCCTCTCTGATTCCTGCAGCAAACAGTTCTGTCAATGCGATTCGATACGGTGTGCAACCCATCAGTTTTATTTTATGTGTACTTTGAACTCCAGGAAAGTGACTTTGTTTAGTCTGAGGTGGGCAGCTTTGGAGAATATCACAAATCTGCTGCAGCCAGGAAGACGCATTTCCTCAGTCTCCACTTTACTCTTAAAGGAGTTGTAAAGGAAAACACATTTTTGCCTAAATGAATGTCTGCAAGGTAGACAGACAGAATAGTGTAATGATTCTGTTAAAAAACGAAGAAATACCCATTAAATTCCTCATCTATATCACCTCCGGCGTTCTAGTTTCTGTTCTCTCATTCACTTCCTGGTTTGCGGCGTTCGTTCATGTAAGAACTACATTTCCCAGTATGCATTGCGGCACGCCCAGTAATTCACACCTCCTTGAAGTCTAACACGTAGAGAGCGTCCTGCCGCACAGATGTAGTTCCCAGGAGGGGGCGAGCACGTCATTAACCTCCGCAGTAAACCCTCCCTTCACGGTGGTGAGTAACAATCAGACAAGCAGGAAGTGAACAGAACAGAGAAGAAATAGAGCAACTTCTGAGCAAAACGAACAATGAGGAAGTGAAAAGAGGAATGTCTGAAGGTAAAGGATGCTTATTATGAAAAAAAAAAATTCCTTTACAATCCCTTTAAGGCTGCTTTCACATTGCAGCGTGGAGCCGCGGTGACGGTATAGCCGCGCTATTTGTAGCGCGGCTATACCGTCGTGTTTACCGCGATATTCGGGCGCTAGCGGTGAGGTTTTAACCCCCGCTAGCGGCCGAAAAAGGGTTAATACCACGCTATTACCGCGCTTTCCCATTGATTTCAATGGGAAGGCGCGGTATAGGAGCGGTGAACACACCGCTCCTATACCGCGATAAAGATGCGGCTAGCAGGACTTTTGGAGCGCTCCTGCTAGCGCACCGCTTCAGTGTGAAAGCCTTCGGGCTTTCACATTGAACACTACAGGGCATGATTTTTTCATGCGGTATAGCACCGCTATTTTTAGCGCTGTACCGCATGAAAAACGCCCCAATGTGAAAGGGGCCTAAGTGTACAGCTCTTGTTGTAGGCAGGGGCTGATCTGTGACCCAAAATAAATGGACAGGTGTTGCTCAATAGACTGATGAAAAATGTGTTCGTTTTTGTTTCATTCATTTTTTTTCCGGGGCATTCGTTATGATCGCAATTTGTAAATTTGAAAAAAAAAAACAGAAATGCAAAAAAATTAGGAATTAATCAGAAACTCACAATCTGAAATTAGAAAAAAATTTAAAAAAAGGGAAATAAAAAGGAATCGGCAATTCGAAAAGGAATCGGCAATTGGGACTATTTTTGAACTTTTAGGCCAGGTTCACACCTATGCGAATTGAGTGCGGCTTAAACCGCATCTAATTCGCAGGACATTTCAAAATACATTGTTTTCAATGAGGCTGGTTCACATATGTGCGATGCATCCGCACTGCGCATTGCCTCCAAACCGTGTGCGGTTTTTATGTCTTGCGGTGCGGCTCAGGTGCGAATTCAGTCCCATTATCTTCTATGGGTACGCAGCTGAATTCGCAGATGTGTTCATTTCTCTTCAGTATTTGTCTCATTCAGTTCAATACACTTCCCCCCTCCCCCTCCCCTCTCCCAGGTCTCCAAATTCGCACCTGATCTGCAGCTAAAACGCAGTTGATCTGCAGAACACCTTATAGAGAAATTTGCAAAGACAACAGAGCTCCAAAACGCAACGCACTAGTGTGATTCCGGCCTGAATGTTCACACATTACTCTGGCATTTTGCCATTATATTTATGCATTCTTATTTGGAGTTGATTTCAATATTCAGTATTTATTTATGCGTTTTTTTGTTTGTTTTTCTCCGCTTTTGCGCAACACAGTATGTTCTTGTTTTTGATACTGAGGAGGATATCTTCTTTTGTGTTTGTTTGTTCAATATTATTTTATTAGTTTATATGTGGATTTACCCTATACAAAACGGGTGTGTATATATGGAGACCATCTACATATACTTTCAGGATACAGTATATATTCTTACTACTTTTGTAGCTTTTTTTTTATTTTTGGGGGTTTTAGTACATTTACGTGATTTTCATAGAGCTCCTTCACTGTCAGAATACACTGATCAGTGGCTACAGTTTCTGGTCATCAAAAGTTTTCCAACATTCTCGTTCAATAGGTCGATCATTGGACTTCTGTTGAGCTAAAACAGCCATTCATAGATCGAAATTTGGCAGATTCCTAGGAAGCCTTTTTTTTTTTAACCCTTTTTATGTTCCCTTTCAAAGGGGTCTAGTCCCAAAATAGAGGAGGATCAGAAGATTCTGTGAACTAAAATCGCTTTTCTCTTGTTAATCGCTATTCTCAGTGTGCAATAACACCGCTAAAGTCGGGAATTCTCCATTTAAAGTTCTGCGTTTTTACAGAAGCAAGCTCATCTAACTCTGGGAACTCCTGATCTGGCTGTTTCTCTTCTCCCCAATCGTTGACAGACTATTTACAGAGTGAGATTGTGTTTGACAAGTAAGAACATTGCGGAACCTTTTTTTTTTTTTTTTTTTTTTTTACTACTTCGTCTTTTTGCTTTTCTGCTGTGCTTTTAGCCAGCATCCTTAAAGCTGAACAAACATTTTCATTACAATATGTTCTTCTATATACTTTGTTTACACATCTAATTAACCACTTAAGCCCCGGACCTTTAGGCAGCTTAATGCCCAGGCCAGGTTTTGCGATTCGGCACTGCGTCGCTTTAACAGACAATTGCGCGGTCGTGCGACGTGGCTCCCAAACAGAATTGGCGTCCTTTTTTCCCCCACAAATAGAGCTTTCTTTTGGTGGTATTTGATCACCTCTGCGGTTTTTATTTTTTGCGCTATAAACAAAAATAAAGTGTACATTTTGAAAAAAATGCAATATTTTTTACTTTTTGTTATAATAAATATCCCCCAAAAACATATATATATAAAAAAAAAATTTTCCCTCAGTTTAGGCCGATACGTATTCTTCTACCTATTTTTAGTAAAAAAAATCGCAATAAGCGTTTATCGATTGGTTTGTGCAAAATGTATAGCGTTTACAAAATAGGGGATAGTTTTATTGCATTTTTATTGATTTTTTTTTTTTTTTTTACTACTAATGGCGGCAATCAGCGATTTTTTTCGTGACTGCGACATTATGGCGGACACTTCGGACGATTTTGACACATTTTTGGGACCATTGTCATTTTCACAGCAAAAAATGCATTTAAATTGCATTGTTTATTGTGAAAATGACAGTTGCAGTTTGGGAGTTAACCACAGGGGGCGCTGTAGCAGTTAGGGTACACCTAGTGTGTGTTTACAACTGTAGGGGGGTGTGGCTGTAGGACTGACGTCATCGATCGAGTCTCCCTTATAAAAGGGATCACTCGATCGATACGCCGCCACAGTGAAGCACGGGGAAGCCGTGTTTACATACGGCTCTCCCCGTTCTTCAGTTCCGGGGAGCGATCGCGACGGAGCGGCTATAAACAAATAGCCGCGCCGTCGTCCCGGGAACCCGACCGCCGCATGTAGCGGGGGGGTGGGGTCCCGATCGGACCCCCCACCCGCTAGAAGGCAAGGATGTACAGGTACGCCCATTTGCCTGTACGTGCCATTCTGTGGACGATACATGCGGCGGTCGGGAAGTGGTTAACAAATATACTTTTGTGTGCACGAAATGCATTAACAAACCGAGTTTTACCTTGTAAAAGTAGCAGTGACATCACAGTGCAGAGAACCGCGCTGTGGGAGGGGCCCAGAAAGCTCCACCCACTACAGGCTGCTTGCTGAAAACTACAGGAAGGGGCGGATACAAGATCAGGCACCCTGGTGCACAAGGAGAGAGAGTAGCAGTGACCAGTCTTTATTACTGGAAGCTCCTGCACAGAGGGAAAGTACAGAAGTTGATCCTTGCTGGGTCACCACACAGATCTAGGAGGACAAAGTTCAGCTGTAAATCTGAACTCCAGACATAAATTGTAGTCCACTATGTGCGGACTTGCAGATCTTTCTCCTGGTATCATGGAGATGGACTATGGTGGGTCTGCTTCTGTAACCGCTTCTCCAGTCTGCAGTGAAGGAGCAGCAGCATCCTGATGAGGTCATCCCTCTGCTCACTTCTATAAAATAATTTTCATAGGTTTAGACTGCGCATTGTCCTGATTGGTTCACCCTGCTGGGGCATTGCAGATGGTTACAGGAAGTTGATATCAGTATGGAATCAGGTACTTCTACTATCTGTATTTAAATCCATTTGTTTTGATAAATTCTTAAAGTAGTAATGAGCATCCAATGTGGTAGATCAGGGGTCTCCACAATCTCCAAAAGCCAGTGTCCTGTGCTTTAGGGGGGCCAGACTGTAGAGTAGAAAAGGTCCCCACGTCAGTATGAGAAAACAATGTCCCTTTTTGGTGTCATTGGGAGGAAAAATTGTGGCCTGTCATTGGGAGGAATTGTGTCCCATCATTGGTGTCATTGGGAGGAATTGTGTCCCATCATTGGTGTCATTGGGAGGAATTGTGTCCCATCATTGGTGTCATTGGGAGGAATTGTGTCCCATCATTGGTGTCATTGGGAGGAATTGTGTCCCATCATTGGTGTCATTGGGAGGAATTGTGTCCCATCATTGGTGTCTTTGGGAGGAATTGTGTCCCATCATTGGTGTCATTGGGAGGAATTGTGTCCCATCGTTGGTGTCTTTGGGAGGAATTGTGTCCCATCGTTGGTGTCTTTGGGAGGAATTGTGTCCCATCGTTGGTGTCTTTGGGAGGAATTGTGTCCCATCGTTGGTGTCTTTGGGAGGAATTGTGTCCCATCGTTGGTGTCATTGGGAGGAATTGTGTCCCATCGTTGGTGTCTTTGGGAGGAATTGTGTCCCATCGTTGGTGTCTTTGGGAGGAATTGTGTCCCATCGTTGGTGTCATTGGGAGGAATTGTGTCCCATCATTGGTGTCAGTGGGAGGAATTGTGTCCCATCATTGGTGTCAGTGGGAGGAATTGTGTCCCATCATTGGTGTCAGTGGGAGGAATTGTGTCCCATCATTGGTGTCTTCGGGAGGAATTGTGTCCCATCATTGGTGTCTTTGGGAGGAATTGTGTCCCATCATTGGTGTCAGTGGGAGGAATTGTGTCCCATCATTGGTGTCTTTGGGAGGAATTGTGTCCCATCGTTGGTGTCATTGGGAGGAATTGTGTCCCATCATTGGTGTCAGTGGGAGGAATTGTGTCCCATCATTGGTGTCTTTGGGAGGAATTGTGTCCCATCGTTGGTGTCTTTGGGAGGAATTGTGTCCCATCGTTGGTGTCATTGGGAGGAATTGTGTCCCATCATTGGTGTCAGTGGGAGGAATTGTGTCCCATCATTGGTGTCTTTGGGAGGAATTGTGTCCCATCATTGGTGTCTTTGGGAGGAATTGTGTCCCATCATTGGTGTCAGTGGGAGGAATTGTGTCCCATCATTGGTGTCTTTGGGAGGAATTGTGTCCCATCATTGGGAGGAATTGTGTCCCATCATTGGTGTCTTTGGGAGGAATTGTGTCCCATCATTGGTGTCAGTGGGAGGAATTGTGTCCCATCATTGGTGTCTTTGGGAGGAATCATGTCCCATCATTGGTGTCTTTGGGAGGAATTGTGTCCCATCATTGGTGTCAGTGGGAGGAATTGTGTCCCATCATTGGTGTCTTTGGGAGGAATTGTGTCCCATCATTGGTGTCTTTGGGAGGAATTGTGTCCCATCATTGGTGTCATTGGGAGGAATTGTGTCCCATCATTGGTGTCATTGGGAGGAATTGTGTCCCATCATTGGTGTCATTGGGAGGAATTGTGTCCCATCATTGGTGTCAGTGGGAGGAATTGTGTCCCATCATTGGTGTCTTTGGGAGGAATTGTGTCCCATCATTGGTGTCTTTGGGAGGAATTGTGTCCCATCATTGGTGTCTTTGGGAGGAATTGTGTCCCATCATTGGTGTCATTGGGAGGAATTGTGTCCCATCATTGGTGTCATTGGGAGGAATTGTGTCCCATCATTGGTGTCATTGGGAGGAATTGTGTCCCATCATTGGTGTCATTGGGAGGAATTGTGTCCCATCATTGGTGTCATTGGGAGGAATTGTGTCCCATCATTGGTGTCAGTGGGAGGAATAGTGTGCAAGGGCCACAGTTTGGAGACCACTGTTATAGATGAATAAGCAGGCATCATAACTTTTTGTTTTTGTTTCAGAAATTATCGATCTTCCCTTTTTTTTACAAGGTTAAAAAGGTCTGTCGTGATCATGCATCGCCTCTCCTGATAGTGGGGGGTGGGGCTACAGTACACTGTGCAGACACACAGCATGCCTGTATTCCTTTGTATTCCATTGTCTGTTCAGCAAGAGACTGTGCTTGATCAGGGGGCATGGCATGTTCAAGAGGCAGGCCGTCCATGAGTAGGGAAGTGTGCCAGAGGCAGGCTGTGATTGGTTGGTGGGGGGGCCCAATGATTGAATCCAGGCATGCTGTGTCTGCCAGTGTCCTGTAGCTCTGAATGGTCCGCCAAATGATGAAACAGATCAGTTTCCGTGCTTTGTGTGGTCAGTTTAGAACACAGGTCTCCAAACTTCCTAAGCACCGGGCCAGTTTACTGTCCTTCAGACTTGGGGGGGGGGGGGGGGTGTATAAAATGCCACAGCATCAGTGTCCCATCATTGGTTTTAATGGAAGGAATAGTGTTAAAAATTGGAAGTATGGTGTCCCGTCATTAGTCAGTTGGTGGAATAGTGCCCCATCATTGGTGTCAGTTGGTGGAATAGTGCCCCATCATTGGTGTCAGAGGTGCCCCAAGAACCAGATAAGGGCAAGCAAAGGGCTACAGTTTGAAGACCACGGATTTAGAATAAGGAAGAAAGGTGACCGGCAGGAACCAGGTGCTTCAGATGGAAGACGTACATGAAAATGATAGCCATGAATTATAAGATACACATGTGAAATAACCAGGGCTGTGGAGTCGGAGGAAATTTTGGGTACCTGGAGTCGGAGGAAATTTTGGGTACCTGGAGTCGGAGTAAATTTTGGGTACCTGGAGTCGGAGTTGGAGTCAGCAAACAATGCACCGACTCCAACTCCGACTCCTACTAAATCCCGGGCGCCAGGTCGCCATGGCGACTAGAAATAGTGTCCTGGCAACTTGGCTTTTTTTTGTGAGCTGGCGCTATCTGGTGGTGAGACGTTGGTATTACAAGTTATTACAAGTTATTACCACCAGAAGTTAAGCATTACAAGTTAAACAGCAATTCTAATGTAATTTTTCACTATTTTCACTGCCATCTTCTTCCCTCTAATTAGAATCCCCAAACATTATATATATTTTTTATCCTAACACCCTAGAGAATAAAATGGCGATCGTTGCAATACTTTCTGTCATGCCGTATTTGCGCAGCGGTCCTTCAATCGCACTTTTTGGGGAATAAATTACTTTTTTTAATAAAATAAAATAAGACAACAGTAAAGTTATCCCCATTTTTTTTAATAATATGAAAGATAATGTTACGCCGAGTAAATTGATACCCAACATGTCACGCTTCAAAATTGCGTCCGCTCGTGGAATGCCGACAAACTTTTACCCTTTAAAATCTCCATAGGCGACGTTTAAAAAAATCTACAGGTTTCATGTTTTGAGTTACAGAGGAGGTCTAGGGCTAGAATTTTTGCTATCGCTCTACCAATCGCGGCGATACCTCACATGTGTGGTTTGAACACCGTTTACATATGCGGGCGCTGCTCACGTATGTGTTCGCTTCTGCGCGCAAGCTCGACGGGGCGCGTTTTCTGGCTCCTAACTTTTTTAGCTGGCTCCTAGATTCCAAGCAAATTTGTCAAACCCTGCAAAGAGTTGGACAAAGACAGATCAAGATTTTGGGTCCTGAATCTCTCTTTGGCTAAAGAGCTAAAAGTCTAGTTTTATAATTGTGTTGTGCCATTTGGAAACGATGGGTTGTCCTCCTCGTCCCAGCAGAGTTCCCCTTTAGCTTCTCTGACTCCCGTAGCTGTAATCACCCAGTACCTCTTGTTTTTGTTGGCACCACATAAGCTGGCAGCCTTTTAGCGGCTCATCTGGATGTGTGTTGGCATTCCTTGCTGCTCAATGATTTTTCATGTAGAAAATCTTCACATTTGGCCCGGGGTTTTCCGCGAGCTCGGCGCGCATTAACCAACCATTACCCAGTCACAGCCATTCGGGGGGAAATGGTGTCATTTGAAAAATAAAGGCGCAGTATGTACGGCGCGGGGTGTTTTATGTTTAATTAGACTTTTGGTTTTCATTCCTAAACGCTCGCTTGCACAATACCAGCCACCCACTTGCGCACAAAAATGATTTAAAAACCGCCGCGGCGGTGTGATGAATAAACGACCTCCGCTCGTCTCTCTGCTACGCCAATTAGAAGGCGAAGTCAGAAGCAGAGTTCAACTTTGAAAGGATTTCTGTAGAATATTCTCAGTTATTTGCTGAAAGTGACTTTCACATTGATACGTTATTGCTGTTCCATATTTTGATTGATCTAGTGGCCGTCGGAGGGAGTAGAATCTCTGACACTTAACGATCATCATCTTCTCCAATAATAATCTATCGTTTTTTGTTTTTTTTTTAAATCTGCTTCCCGGCGCCCGGAACTGCATGTCTTGGGCATTGGGCAATAGGAATTACTCATGCCTGGTGCCAAGCAAAAAACACCCCAAAATGTAAAAATAAAAAGCGTTTTTTTCGTTAATAAAATCTTGCAAACAAGTAATTTTTCCTTCTTCACTGACGTGCGCTGATAGGCTGCACTGATGAGGTGGTACTGATGGGCGCTGGTGAGGCTGCTATGATGGGCGCTGGTGAGGCCGGCTCTGATGGGCGCTGGTGAGGCCGGCTCTGATGGGCGCTGGTGGGGCCGGCTCTGATGGGCGCTGGTGAGGCCGGCTCTGATGGGCGCTGGTGGGGCCGGCTCTGATGGGCGCTGGTGGGGCCGGCTCTGATGGGCGCTGGTGGGGCCGGCTCTGATGGGCGCTGGTGGGGCCGGCTCTGATGGGCGCTGGTGGGGCCGGGTCTGATGGGCGCTGGTGGGGCCGGCTCTGATGGGCGCTGGTGGGGCCGGCTCTGATGGGCGCTGGTGGGGCCGGGTCTGATGGGCGCTGGTGGGGCCGGCTCTGATGGGCGCTGGTGGGGCCGGCGCTGGTGGGGCCGGCTCTGATGGGCGCTGGTGAGGCCAGGCTCTGATGGGCGCTGGTGAGGCCAGGCTCTGATGGGCGCTGGTGAGGCCAGGCTCTGATGGGCGCTGGTGAGGCCAGGCTCTGATGGGCGCTGGTGAGGCCAGGCTCTGATGGGCGCTGGTTACCTACGCGAATACTCATTCGCTATTGTATCACAACTGGGTGGACCACCCTTTTAGGGTCCTCTGGCTCTAATCGCATGCTTCAAACCCCCCCCCCCCCCATTGGAATCCATGGCTCGGGGTCCCGGCATATAGATCAGGGGGCCGGACACATGGATAGGTGGGCGGTGGGCCACCACTGCTAATGAGGCTGCACTGATGGGCACTACCACATAGGGGCAATCCAGACTGCTCCTGCAGTGTAGCCTAGGTTCCGGGACTCAATTTCCAGTCGCCATGGGGACCTGGCGCCTGGGTTTTGCCGAGTCCTACCTTAATGCATAGATTGCATTAGGGACAAGAACCTTTAGGCTTTAGAACCCAAAAGCAAACCTTTATTAAATTGCTCCTTACCAATTCTTCGATGTGGTGGCTGCATTCGTTTTCTTTTTAGGTTTGCATTTTTTTCACCTGGTGATCCTGCCAGCAAGTGTGCTGTTTTTCAATAGAACCAGCTATCCTGCAGGTATAACAGTTAGAGGATTGAGACAAACAATTTCCTGCTGACAGGGGTGTTTACTATGATCAGCTTTTATTCATTTATATAAACCATCAATGAACATCAGCGCTCCTTTAAGCTCCATTCACCCTTCTGCGACTTCAAAATTGTGCGATTTCCAAGTCGCATGGCATGAGAAATCCCAGGGAGAGCTGTCTTAGCGCTACAGATGTTACTCTGACTTTAGAAAAGGTTCTTGTACTATTTCAAGGCGACTTCTATCTTGTACCCAAAGACGAATGGAAGTCGCCTCCAAGTCGGATCCTCATCTATATTTAATGTGATTTGGATCCGACATTAGGGAAAGTCTGTTTAATCTTCCTGTAAAGTGGCATCAAGTGGCATCAAAGTAGTACTTAAAGGGTCACACTAGGATTTGTTTTTTGTTTTTTTAGCTAAATAGCTTCCTTTACCCTAATGCAGTCCTGGTTTCATGTCCTCATTGTTCGTTTTTGCTGTAATCCTTCTCTGTTCTGCACACTTCCTGGTTGTCTGTTTCCTTTCTCTCTGTGGTCACTAATCAAGGAGGTGTGATTACTGTGTGTCTAAAACCCCACAGCACCAATCGGTTTCATTTTAAAAACAAACACTGCCCTGTATTGGCTCTGTGTCTCTGTCCCTCACAGAAGCATGAAACTAGATGAAAAGCGAAACAAACTACAGGTACATTATATGATTGGTTTTTAATCATTTTTAAACAGAATCAGTTAACTATTATTATGTCTCTATACCCTGTAAAGTCATTTCAGCAAAAAAAAAAAAATTCCTTTACAACTCTAAGTCTCCTGGCAAAGTCGCACCGTAAGTCACGTGACTTTCAGGTTGCAGCCGTGTGAACTGAGCCTGAGAGTCGATTGCAGTTTATGGCACTCAAGTCGCATGCACGTTTTACCAAAGTAGTGTAGGAACCTTTTTACGTCGCTGTGACTTTTAGGCCTCATTCACACTTGGCGGACTCCGTCGCTACGGAAGGATGGGGACGTGGCCCCCATACGTTTGTTTTCATCGGGTCGGATGTCAGCCGATATGTCTCCGCTGACATCCGACGCTCCATAGGAATGCATGGAGCGGCCGTTCAGGTCCGTGATAGACAGACCCGAACGGCCCCTAGTGTGAATGAGGCCTAAGTCTCATGGATTTGAGCAGCTTTCGTTGAAATACATGGGCTGCATCTTGTCGTGCGACTCTAAAAACAGACGCATGACAAGTTGCACAATCGTGAATGGAGCCTAGGATCCTTTAACACTTCTGTGACTTAGGATCTGACTTGCGAGACCCCAAGTTTTACAGATTTGGCGCAATTCTGCCTGCGATTTCAAAACGCCCAGGTGTGAATGACCAATTGCACAATGCATATTTCAGATGGTATTCTAAAAAAAATGCAGTGCGATAAATCGGGCTGCAATCATGGCAAACTGCATCGCGTGAAGCATGTGGCCCAAAAGAACGCCTGAAATTTTTGGTAAAAAACTTTGCACAATGCAATTTGCCCCTAATTTATCGTGCGACAATCGTGGCAGAAGCGCACAGCATTTTTAGGTGCCATTCAAACGAATGGCATCTGAAATGTGCCTTGTGCGATTTTGTCATTCACACCTGGGTGTTTTGAAATCGCAGGCAGAATTTCTGCAAAATGCCCAGGTGTGAATTAAGCCCGAGAGGTGTACCTAACTGAAGTCGATACGACCTCAGAAAAGGTTCCTGCACTACTTTTGGTCCGACTTTTGATGCGACTTTGGTCCAAAGAATGTAAAATCGGAGCAAAGTTGGGTTGTAAAGCCGCAGTGAAAGTCGCACGTCTTTGCTCCTTTCACACGTGTGAGACGACAACCCCCCCCCCCCCACTGCGTTTTTGTGGTGATGTTAACTTAACATTGAGTGTCGGTTCCCGCATCGCATAGGACTCGAGGCGGTTCAAACTGTCCTTTGCAAACCACTGCGGGTGTCAATAGAAAGTTGGGTTGGGTTGCATATTGCAGTGTGAACTGTCAAATGGCGCAGAACTCGGATCACCTATGCGACCTGATTCCAGTGCGAATCAAAAAGGGTCCTGTTGCCACTCTTAGGTGCGAATACGTTGCAAATTCAGCCATACAATCTGCATGGCTGAATTCACATCGCACAGACATCTCATGTGATCCGCACAGCAGTGCGAATCGCATGCAATGTCTAACATCGCACAAGTGTGAGCCCATCAGAGGCTCTATTCACACCTGTGTTTGGAAATGCGTGATACGATGGCGATGCCATTACTTGCGCTGCAATTGTCGCACGACAGATCGCGCAAACCAAATCGCAGGATGCCCGTCGTCCTAAACTATTCCGGAACTTCTGGGCGGCATGCGTCCCACGGTTTTGTTTGCGTGATTTTGCCACTCTGCAAAATTGCGTCGCGATTGGGGGTGCCTTTGAGAAGTAATAGCATCGCGCGATTCAGGACGATTCCAAGCGCCTAGGTGTGAATGGAGCCTGACGCTGCGCTGTGCTGGAAACGCGCACAGAACAGGCGCGGCGGTGTGATCGGGCACTAATCGCGCTGTGATCTTGGGTAATATTGCAATCGCATCCTGCGATTCAGGACGATTCCAAGCGCCTAGGTGTGAATGGGGCCTGACGCTGCAGTGCGTTTTTGAACGCTGTGCTGGAAACGCGCACAGAACAGGCGCTGCGGTGTGATCGGGCACTAATCGCGCAGTGATCTTGGGTAGTATTGCAATCGCATTTTGCGATTCAGGATGATTCCAAGCGCCTAGGTGTGAATGGGGCCTGACGCTGCAGTGCGTTTTTGAACGCTGTGCTGGAAACGCGCACAGAACAGGCGCTGCGGTGTGATCGGGCACTAATCGCGCAGTGATCTTGGGTAATATCGCATCCTGCGATTTAGGACGATTCCAAGTGCCTAGGTGTGAATGGAGCCTGACGCTGCAGTGCGTTTTTGAACGCTGTGCTGGAAACGCGCACAGAACAGGCGCTGCGGTGTGATCGGGCACTAATCGCGCAGTGATCTTGGGTAATATCGCATCCTGCGATTCAGGACGATCCCAAGCGCCTAGGTGTGAATGGAGCCTGACGCTGCAGTGCGTTTTTGAACGCTGTGCTGGAAACGCGCACCGAACAGGCGCTGCGGTACAGAAGAACGTAATGTCATATTTAAATACCTTTTAGAATAATTTAACATTTAATAGGCAATTAGAACATTTAAATAACTTTCAGAACTGTAATCTGACTCAACCTGACATAATAAAAAAAGTCACAATAGTAAATTGTCGCTGGAATGCGATAAGTGAAGCAGAGTAATGTTACGTCTAGTTGCTGTTGGCTTAGTCGCAGCGCTGTCAGGGTTAACTCCCCCCCCCCCTCCCCTCGGCCCTGCTGGGGATGGGAGCCCCGCCTGTCCGTCCCTCGGCTGGCCTGCCACTGACATCATGCCTCCAGTACAACAACCTGCGACAGGGTCACATTCCTGGCAGCACAGGTAACAGCACTTCCTGGAGGAGTGGGAGGAGCGCAGTCCAGGGTGTCGCACTCCTCCAGATCCAACAACATGAAGGCGGACGGGGAAGAGGGGAAGCCTGGTAGGTACCTTTTCCCTTTATTCCTTCATGGAAGGAGAGGAGCTGAGAGCACATGGAGCCCATCGCTGGGGGGTGGGGGGGTCCTTTGTCATGGTGTCGAGTCGCTGACATCACAACACAATGGGGCGATTTAGTGCAGCAGGCTGTTTGTATGGAGCAGCCCTGGGGCCGGACGCCGCCGCCGCCGGCTTTCTGGAAGTATTTGATGATCTGGTGGAAGTCATTCAGAGTTGCAGAAGTTTTGTGTAAATGAGAGATTTGCGATAACAATCGCACTGCGACGTGGGAGCCGCGTGTCTCCTCTTCCAGGAATTGTCGCATTTTGTCGCTTTTGTGTGTGGCTTGCGTCTGATTTGCACTGGCGATGTCATACCTGCGTTTTATTAAACGTAAATAATAACGGCGTGTCGTGATTTGTAAGTGGCGTCATTGAGCTGAGCGCCGAGAGAAAATCGAGTGTTGCGCGTCCAAAATCCGAATGCTGCATGCACACGGAACGCCAGTGCGGTGCGCGAGACTGCGACTTTTACGTGCGCAGCCTGTAAAATCCTATGTGAGGCTGACCACTGCTGCGGCTGGACCGTGCGCTGAGCGGTACTAAAGCCAGATGTAGATGCTGCGTTTTTTTTCTTTCCTGCAACCATGGATTGCAGGAACAATTTTTGTTTTTGTGTTTTTTGTCTTGATTTGTTTTTATTTATTTGATTTGTTTTTTGTTTTTTTTTGTTTTTTGTTTTATTTATTTCGTTGTTTTGTTTTTAGTTTTGTTTTGTTTTTAGTTTTGTTTTGTTTTTAGTTTTGTGTTTTTAGTTATTTTCTGTTGTTTTTAGTTATCTTGTGTTGTTTTTAGGTATTTTTGTTTTTATTTGTCCTTTTTTTTTTTCTCTCTCTGAGATGTGAGCCATCTATAGCCAGCTTAAAGCAGAACTTCACCCAAAAGGGGAATTTCCACTTGTTTGCATCCTCCCCTCCCCCCGCTCCCACGTCCAATCGGATGCACCATCAGAGACGGTCCTTCCGCAGTCTTCTGGGACACACACACCGGTCCCAGAAGACTACGAGGCCATTCACAAGGTGCAGCGCGACTTGAGCATGCGCTTTTGGAAACTGGCTGTGAACCCGCAAGGCTTCCCTTACTGTTTCCCTTACTTTAGATGACAGCGCCTGCACCTGGGGCCGGTTGAAGGTTCGGGTGAGGGTGGCGCGGGATCCCTGGACAGGTAAATGTCCTTGTATTACTGTAGCTGTTAAATGTTTTTTTTAGGGAAGGGGGGGCTCCTCTTTAAGATTTAGGGGAGTATGCGTCCAGGGACGAATGCGCAGACTGGTTGCATTGCGGGCATTCATCCCTGGGCACACTGCCTGTTAGTACCACTTGGTGCATGGTCCTGCAGTGGTCAGCGTCTCAGTGTCCTTATGCACTGCTGGTAATGCTTGCTGTGCTCTGAAAAGTGATCTGCTGTGGATTGATTTTCAGAGGGCAGTAAAGCCACTGCTGGGTGCATTTAGGAAGTGCTACCGCTGCCTCCAGCACCTATTATTTATTTTTAGTGCCCAAAAACTATTTTAACTGGCAGGGCCACACTACAAGTGCATTTGACTGAGGGCAGTGCTGTGGCCCCGCTGATCTTATTGGGAGAGTTTGAGCGGTGGTGCCCGCCTGTCATCCTCTGCAACCCCCCCGACTTAAACATGCAGCGCTTGCAAAGCCAAGGTGTTGTGGCACCTGTACTGCCCTGTCACACTGTATTATTAAAATTGTGGGGGGTGGTAAAACTGTGGCTCATCTGACTGTTCAAGAACGTCTTTTTTGGGCGTCAGGTGTGCCATGATTCTGTTTGCGTGATTTGTCAGGCGATCATCGCGGCACGATTTGGGTGGCATTCAAAGTAACGGGGATTGCAGGGGCGTCCCATGATTTGCAACGTTTCCGAATCGCAGGCAGATTCCGCCCGCAAAACAGAACGCCATGGTGCGACTGAAGCCCAAGGCTGATGAATTTCGCCTCTACTATAAAGGCTGCCTGTGCCCCCATGGGATCAATCCTTCTGTAGTCACATGCAAGCGTTAGTGCTGGGGTCAACAGTTCACTGCCCCGGCCACAAAGGGCGCTGTGCCAGCACTGGCAGGCTCATAGCGATCCATGGTCAGGGTCACCGGCAACAGTCGCCCCCAAGTGTGATCAGCCTGTCTCTTTTATGCGATTTCCAGGACTGCAAAAGTTGCATGAAGGTCATACCTGAATGTTTTACATGCAACAGTTGTATAGATCCAACATTGCAGATGGACAACAAGTCGCACCCATCCAAAGTTGCACTCCGGTTCACACCAAATGCGTTCCAGTGCTTTTTTTTTTGCATCCAAAACGCATATAAAGTAGGTTGCATGGTTTTCAATGGCATAGTTCACACCAGTGCTTGCAGTTCCAGTAAAGTCGAATTTTCTGCATTTTTCCTGCACAGAACACGACTAGAACGCAGTAAAAGGCATCAAAAACACACTGGACCCCAGTACAGGAAAAAAAAAAAAATGCATCAAAAACGCACCAGAATACATAAAAAAAAGTATTACAAAGGCACATGCAGAATCTCTTCTGGAGTGCGTCCCTTTTTTTTTTTTTGATATGATAAAAAACTGGTCGATCATCCGCCCGATCATCTCATCGTGTGTACTAGGTGTCCCCGTGTGTACTAGGCAGTCCCTCATCTCCCGGAGTCCTCCATGTTTTGTCTCTTCGCATTCCTCCAAGGTTCTTCTCTCCCAGCTGGACTTCCCGATTGTTTGTTCATCCCACATTATCCAGAGGCCATCGGGGGATGGGAACTCCATTATCTTGCCTTGGGTGATGGTGGGGATGCTGGTTGGAGGTCTCGGCACTGAAGCCCACAAAGTATACAAAAAGCCCACATGTCCTTCAAATTGCTGCCAAAAAGTTTAACATTTTTGGTTAAATTTTTTTTTTAAAAAGGGAATTCCAAGACGTGAATCAGGATTGATCCCTTCAATGAGAATTAAGTGTAATTATGGATGATTTGGCTTAGCAATCGGATTATTTCGAGTAAAACCCAACTGAATGGCATTTAATGTGCTTAAGCATTGTGTATCCTAAACAATTACTGTGTTTTGGTTTTAATCAGATCCTTTTATTTCACCCTTTATTGCATCTCAGCGCAACTGAAGCCTCTTTGCAGCCACTTCTTGCTTACAGGTACTTCAGTGATGGCTGCTTGGCATTTCTCGGGGCAGGTTTCCTGATGGGGACAACAGTGGGTCATACCTATTAGAAGAACCGCTCTTAGTTTCCGCTGGAAGCCCCTGTGAAGGGGGGACAACGCTGGAACAGAATTGGAGGACAGAGACGGCACGTTGTCACCCTACAACAGGAAGTACCTGAGGAGAAACCATTACAAGGCTGACGGCTCTACGTGTACGAGGAGATTCTGAAAAGTTTGGTGAATGGTATCCGAAAACAAACATAACAGAAGATGGAAACAAATCGCCTTTTATTGGCCTTCAAAATCGGCATCCTTCACAACACATTTTTGGCAACGTTCATAAAGCTCCTGGAAATGGTAACGAAGACCTCTTTATGAATCAATCGCAGAACCGCGGTCACGCGTTCTTCGTTGCCGAAGAGGGCGATGAACATTGCCTTGACCTTGAACTTTTGCAGGTGACTCTTTTTGGGACGCGAGGAAGATGGTGAAAGCCAATTCCATTGGTTCCCGAATGGAGCTGGTAGCACCACATCCCCGGTGACGTAGGTTGGCCGAATGGATCCTGGTCACACATGGTAATGAAATCTCCAGGATTTCCACCCGTTTTTCTTTCTGTTCGTCTGTCAGCTTGTGCGGCAGAAACCAGGAACCGATCTTCCGCTTACCCAAATCTTCATGGACGGTAGTGTGCATAGTGTCTTAGCGAATGCCCAATTCATCCGCCATCAATCGTAGAGGCAGTCGCCGATCTTGTGTCAGCATTTGTCGCACTGGCTCGATCATGTCTAGGGTTCTGCTGGTCACCGGCCGACCCAAACGTGGCTTATTATTATTATACACGATTTATATACCCTGTTTCCCCGAAAATAAGAGTGTCTTATATAAATGTTATCTCCCAAAGATGCACTAGGTCTTATTTTCAGGGGATGTCTTATTTTTCCATGAAGAATACGGTACTCATTTATTGTTGAACAAATGTCGTTTTAAGTGATCCCCCTCCCCCACCCCTGTGCCAGTGGACACCTTCATCACACATCCCCCCCACCCCTGTGTGTCCACACAATGTGCCGACTCCTGCTCCGCGCTACTCACTGTCTAATTGTGAGTCGGCCAGACTCAGTCAGGGCAGAACGAGCAGCAGGCGGCAGCTTGTCCTGGCGGTGGCGCGGGCTCTCTGATGAAAAGAGACCACGCACTTCCTGTCTGCGCTGTGGCCAATAGTGAGCTCGGTGGCAGCACGCGCGGCAATGGTCCAGGGTACAGAGTTACGGTAGCTTCAGGGGGGCCTTCTTATCGGGGAGGTCTCATTTTCGGGGGGATGCCTTATATTTCAGCGAGAGGCAGAACTGTAAGGTCTTATTTTCAGGGGATGTCTTACTTTTGGGGAAACACGGTAGCGCCAACAGTTTATGGGCACTTTACAATGTAGAGGGGGGACAGCACAATTGCAGTACAGGTCAATACAGAAGTTACAGGAGGGCTCAGTTCATCAAAATGACCATGCGATTTCCCTGCTGGATGCGTTTCGAAGAAGGTGCAAGTACTTTATTTCTGCAGGAAACGTAGGCACAGCAGCTCATTCATATGAATAGATTGCTGTGCCCGAGCAAACGCGGCCTGCAAACGTTTGTATATGTGAACCAAACCTAAAGGTGACCACATACGCTTCAATAATTGATCAATTTATTTTCCAATTGTCTTATCCAGTAGGTATAATTGATCTATCTTCAACAAGCTAACTGATCAATATAAAATGATCAATAGTTGGTGGAAACAGATGTGATCAATAACTTGTATCTTCCATGTGATCTCATAACCTGATCAATTTATAATACAATCCGATTTATACCCAAAGCATTTCTGTTCTGCCAATCGATGCAAAACAATTGATACTTTTCTGGTCAACTCGGCTTGATCGAATCCGATCCAAATATAAATGAATCAAAGTTCTGGCTAATCGATTGTTTGCTGGATCACACATTGATAGGATAACGACATTCAAGTGTCACCATAAAATTGTAATTTATTGCAGCTAATCAGACCGTAAGCAGCCCACCGTTTGATTTCCTTCCACCACCTTTAGTTACCTGTCATTCGGCGAGTGACGTCACACAGGTGTGATTGTGTTTGGTGGGCGGCGTTTTTAAAAAAAAAAGAAAAATCTGCAGCTTTCATTGTGATTGACGTTGGATCTACTACTCATTAACATTGGGGGTTGGGCAGAACCTGGGGGCCACCTTGTTACATGGGGCTCCTGGATTCTAATAAGTCAAAACACTCCCACAACCACTGGCCGGGGTTGTGGGGAAGAGGCACTTGTCGTTCTCAGCATGGGGACAAGGTGCTTTGGAGGGAGGGGAGCCCTCCACCCCCAAAGCACCACCTCCATTTTGAGGGCATGTGACCTGGTATGGTTTCCGGAGGGGGTGATCACTCCCCACCCCCCCCCCTTCTCCTGACCTGCATGCCCGCATAAGGGTTTGGTGTGGATTTTTTTTGGGGGGGGGATGCTTGGGGTTCTCCTCAGAATTCATACCAGACCATAAAGTGCTTGGTATGGATTGGGGGAGGGGGGGCTTGGGATTCTCAAAATCCATACCAGACCTGAAGTGCCTGGTATGGATTTGGGGGGGGGCTTGGGATTCTCAATCTATACCAGGCCTGAAGTGCCTGATATTGATCTGCTTGGGGGGGTAGCTTTAGCGTGGGTTTCTCCTCAAAATCCATACCAGACCCAAAGTGCCTGGTATGGATTTGGGGGGGGGGGGATTCTCCTCAAAATCCATACCAGACCTGAAGTGCCTGGTATGGATTTGGGGGGGGGGCCTTTAGCGTGGGGTTCTCCTCAAAATCCATATCCGACCTGAAGTGCCCGTTATGGATTTGGGGGGGGGGGGATTCTCCTCAAAATCCATACCAGACCTGAAGTGCCTGGTATGGATTTGGGGGGGGGCCTTTAGCGTGGGGTTCTCCTCAAAATCCATACCCGACCTGAAGTGCCCGTTATGGATTTGGGGGGGGGGGGGGCGGCTTGCTTGGGATTCTCAAAATCTATACCAGGCCTGAAGTGCCTGATATTGATCTGCTTGGGGGGGTAGCTTTAGCGTGGGTTTCTCCTCAAAATCCATACCAGACCTGAAGTGCCCGTTATGGATTGGGGGGGGGGGGATGCTTGGGATTCTCAAAATCTATACCAGGCCTGAAGTGCCTGGTATTGATCTGCTGGGGGGGGGGGGGGGGGGGGGTAGCGTGGGTTTCTCCTCAAAATCCATACCAGACCCAAAGTGCCTGGTATGGATTTCTCAAAATCCATACCAAACCCAAAGGGCTTGGTATGGATTTGGGGGGGGGGGGGTTCTGGGTTCTCCTCAAAATCCATACCAAACCCGAAGGGCCTGGTATGGATTTGGGGGGGGGGGGGGGGCTCATGCTTGGTGTTTTTTTATTTGATTTTTTAACCAGGACTTGTTTTTGTTGACATTCTGCTGACAGCGGGGAATCCCACTTACAGCAGATGAGTCATGGTTGTTAAGGACGTGGCAGCTCTTCTCAGTGAATCTGAATGAAACTAATAAATCCGTATGGATCCAAAAATGTCATAACTTTTTTGGATTTGTTTAGATTCAGGAGTATGTCCATTGGGAGTTTCGGATACATCCGAATCTCCAGAAATGAAATTTTTATCTGAAGTACGAATGTGAACGAACCGAATGGCACATGTCTAGTTTCCATGTAACTGTTTTGGTGAAAGCAGCAAGAAGTTGGGTCAAACAATCCAGTGCGTAGAACCCGTCTCACCAAGGCCACCCCCTGGCTGTGCGTTGTCAGTATTCTCTGTAGGTTGGTTCTGGCATTGTGTGATTGGCGATATGTATTCGAGTATACCAATGTGTACAACTCTCCGGTTCTCCTCCAGGCCTCTGTATCTCCTGCTCTCCTCCCCATCCATCATCTGACGCCCCCTGACGCCTATTTGTGAAGTCGGATGATGTCAGGTTTGTGGCGTGATCTTCCGGCCTGGATCCTCGGATATTTATAACGCTCTGCGGTTTGCACCCTTCCTGTGCGATTCTGGCAGCGTTGTCGCTGTCATGTGATCAATCAGAGGTCTCGTACACCGTTACCCGCATCTTCAGGCCCCAGGTACCGGCCGGATCAGACTTTGCATGATGAGCGAATGCCGCCTTTGCCCTCCAGCAGCAGAAGTGTGCGCTCAGGTGTGTTTACTGAACGTTCTTCTCCAATGTCAGGGTGACGTTTATATGTAATTCTATCTTCTGCTTCCAGGCTGAATACAATCTAAAGTTTACTAATCTAATCCTCCATGATCCTTACTCTTCCACATCTGTTAGATATTCATACTTCAGCTAAATCTTCGTTGGATAACCAGAAAATCTGTGTCCCATATGATTAAAGTGAGATTTACCACTTCAATACCCCTTCCTGCCCAGGCCAGTTTTAAAGTGATTGTAAAGTAAAAAAAATGTCATACTTGCCTCTTCTGAGTTGGTTTTGCACAGAGCAGCCCCAATCCTCCTCTTCTCGGGTCCCTCTTCTGTGATCCTGGCCCCTCCCTCCTGTTTAGTGCCCCCACAGCAAGCAGCTTCCTATGGGGGCACCCAAGCCGAGTCACAGCTCCCTGTGTCCATTCAGACACGGCGCCTCGACATGGCCCCGCCCCCTCTCCCCCCTGATTTGGCTAGCTGACTTTGATTGGCAGCAGCGTTGGCCAACGGCACCACTGCTGTGTCTCAGCCAAACAGGAAGGAGAATCTCGGACAGCTGAGGGTTTCATGGACATCGCTGGACAGAGGGACCACGGGTAAGTATGAGGGGGGGGCTGAATAGGGGGTGATGCACACAGAAGGCTTTTTTTGTGTCAGTGTGAACTCTCTTCAGAGGTTTGATACACCCCCAGCTGAGTCAGAGGTAGCGCTACCCAATCAGCAAAGCTCATTCTCCCTGATTGAAAGCTTTTGGGTCTGATTCTGCAAGGGGGTGTGTTGGGCAGACTACTGCTTCTACATAGAGCAAGGGTCCTTCTGCAGCATGCATGAAAGCATTGCTCTCTGTGTGGACTGGAAGCAATGGGCTCTCTGTAAGAGCGGCAAGGATGTGCAATTCCCTTCCACAGGCGGTGGTCTCAGTGGGGGGCATTGATGGTTTCAAGAAACTGTTAGATAAGCACCTAAACGACCACAACATACAGGGACATGCAATGTAATAGTGACCTATAATCGCACACATTGGTTGTACTTGATGAACTTTTATGTATTTTTTTCAACCTCACCTACTATGTAACTATATAAACTGATGCATTCTGCTGGAGAGCTTGTGCTTTTGAAAAACAGAAGACTTGTTGGCTGGATCACCAGATGAAAATAGTCTGCTGTTTTTCAAAAGAACAAGCCGTTATAACTTTTCCTTCGTTTTCAAAATGAAATAAAGTTTTTTTTTTGCCTTTTTTTTAGTTCAACTTTAGGTTTTAGGGTTGGATTATAAGTATTAGGTTTGGGGCCTTGTTTACATTGACCTGATTTTCCCCTTTGGAAGTGGAAATTTGAAATCTTGTATCATCTGCGTTAATACTTGGGTCATGAAACCAAATTGGTGGCGTTTATTCCATTTGCTCCAGCTAGCCTGATGTTTTGTTAGTACACAAGACACCTAGGTGACACCTTCGTTGTAGGATGATGACGACTGTGTGAAGGCTTTATGGTAATAATGTGTTTGTGTTGTAGTATTAGACCAATTGTATTCAGGAAGCCCAGTCTGTACATAGAAGGTCATTGTTAGTCTGACTTCCTTCTGCTTTATATGGAAATTCTAGTTTTGTGTACATGATGAACAGCCCCTCGGCATAGGTTGTTATGAAGCCAAAAGTGGTTGTCGCGTGAAAAGATATAATAAAATAGTTATAAAAAATGTGAGGGGTGCACTCACTCTTGTGAGATACATATATATACATCGTATTTATCGGCGTATACCGCGCACTTTTTTGCCCTGAAAATCAGGGCAAAATCGTGGGTGCGCGATACCCGCTTTCCCACGCCGAGTTTGAATACTGCGCTGACATATACCGAGCGCAGTACACGTGTATAGTCGACCAGTCTCGGCTCCTCTCGCGCTGACGTCCTGGACGTACAGGACGTCAGCGCGAGAGTAGCCAAGCCTGCCCGACCATACACAGGTGTACTGCGCTCTGTATATGTCGGCGCAGTATTCAAACTCGGCGCGGGAAACGAGCGGGGAGGACGCCGCAGAAGGACGCCGGACCCGACGAAGAGGACACCCGAAGCCGCAGACGGACCCGGCGAGGCCGCCGATGGACGCCGCGCAAGACACCAAAACTAAGTACAAGGCGCTCGCCTACAGGGAGGGGCTGTGAAAAGGCGATTAAGCTAATCGCCTTTCCAGCCCCTCGGCGGAAGGAGGAAGTGGGACAAGGAAATCCCCTTCTCCTGAATCCCCCACTCCCCCCCCGCCCCCCAAAAAAAAATGACATGCTAAATGTGGCATGTAAGGGGGCGAGGAGTGGGTTAAGCGGAAGTTCCATTTTTAGGTGGTACTCCGCTTTAAGGTCCAGGAGTGTCCAGTTGCGCACAATGTGCGCTGTGTTGGTGCATTTGGTATCTTCTCATTCACAGCCAGTTTAGTGTCCCCGGGACACGGAGGGGTGGGGTGTGTGATTTATGTACTTTCCAAACACGGCACTTATCCAGCCAATATATTCACTTTTCACCTCGCCGATGTTGTTACGGTCTGACTTTGAAGCTTTTGTGGCAGCGCAGTCATTTGTATCTTTGAGATCTTCCATGGAGCTTATCCAATACCGCAAGTCATTCACTCCTTCTGCAGAGCCGCATTCCCTGCTTTGGGTTGTTTTTTTGTTTCATGCTATTATAAGTGATGTTGTTTTTAGTGCTGCTTTGTTATACCTGTAGACACGCTCTTATAATGGCTTTTCTTTGTTGGAAAGCGGTGAAAGTATCCGAGTGCAGATGACGGCGTGTAGATCTAATTGTTTGTTGTGGGAGCCGACATATGGAGCTGTGATCACAACTCGCCTCATTCAGAATCTGCATGAACTTCATTCATCAATTGGTTATTTACATTCCCAATCCTGCATGTTATATCATGTAAGTGGTAAGTGTATCTGATCTGTACATATAGCTAGATTCAGAGAGACTTAGGCTGGCGTATCAGTAGATACGCCAGCCTAAGTCTGAATGTGCGCCCGCGCTAATTTAAGCGTATTCTGGTAACCAGATACGCTTAAATTAGGCTCAGATACGAGCGGCGTAAGTGTTATACATCCTCGTATCCTAAAGTTTAATTTTTAGGCTGACCGCTAGGTGGCGCTTCCATTGCGGTCGGCGTAGAATATGTAAATCACTACTTACGCCTATTCACGAACGTACGCCCGGCCGCCGCAGTACAGATATGCCGTTTACGTAAGAGATAGGCTGCCTAAAGTTAAAGATGCCCCCTAGGCGGCGTAGCCAATGTTAAAGTATGGCCGCCGTTCCCGCGTCGAAATTCGAAAATTTTACGTCGTTTGCGTAAATCGTCCGTGAATAGGGATTTACGTCGTTTGCGTCCACGTCGAAATCAATAGGCCCGTGCGGCGGACTTAGCCGCAATGCACACTGGGAAATGTAGGCGCATGCGCAGTTAAAAAAAAAAACGTCAATCACGTCGGGTCAAGCCTCATTACCATAAAACACGCCCCCCTCAGACAAATTTGAATTAGGCGCCCTTACGCCCACCCGCTTTAGGCTACGCCGCCGTAACTTAGCAGGCAAGTACATTGTGAATCATGTACTTGCCTCGCTAACTTACGGCGGCGTAGCTTAAATGCCATAAGCTACGCCGCCTTAAAGTTGCGGCCATCTCTGTGGATCTAGCTAATAGTCCCCATAGCAAGGCTTGGACAGACACATCTTCCATAAGAGGTAAATGTGAACTTTGGGGACAGAAACTTTAATTCAAATAAAGTGGAACCTCGGATTACGAGCATAATCCCTTCCAGGAGAATGCTCGTAATCCAAAGTACTTGCATATCAAAGCGAGTTTCCCCATTGAAGTCAATGGAAACGAAAATTAATTAGTTCCGCATTGACTTCAATGGCATGCAATACCGCATTCGGCCAGAGGCTGGTGGGCGATGGAGAGCCTCGGAAACGGACGCAAAGGCCCAAGGACAGTTTGGCTGACCTCGGCAACTCTCGGGAACGTAGTCTTTCCGAACGGCGCTGATCGGCTACGGCGCACCCACCTCAGGCCAAACACAGTACTGCACACCGCTTTGGCCTGAATCATGCTCGTTTTGTGAACCAGCACTCGCAAATTGAGTTAGAATATTTTTAATACAGTGCTCGTATTGCAAAAAACGCTCGTTAACCGCGTTACTCGCAATCCGAGTTTCCACTGGTACTGTATATTGGTTATTGGAGTTGCTGTTGCCTTTCTGTAATCTCCAATTAGTCTGCCCATTCTCCTCTGACCTTTTGACATCAAGGCATTTTCCTCCACACACCAGCCGCTCACTGGATATTTTCTTTTTCGGACCATTCTCTGTAACCTCTAGCGATGGTTGTGTGTGAAAATCTCAGTAGATGAGCAGTTTTTGAAAAAAAAAAATAACTCATACCAGCCCGTCTGGCACCAACAGCAATGCCACGTTCAAGTCCCTTAAATCCCTTCTCTTTTGTTCTCCATTCTGATGCTCGGTTTGAACTTTAGCAAGTCATCTTCACCACGTCTAGAAGCCTAAATGAATTGAGTTGCTGCCATGTGATTAGCTAATTAGCAGTTTGTGTTGGCAAGCAATTGAAAAGATGTACCTTTTATAAAGTGGCCGGTGAGTATATAAAATCTCCATCAACCCATACTTTAGTGAAAAGTTAATGTCATGTGCATATTCATATCCTATATTATTCATTCTGGTGGTTATCCGTATATCAGATAAGGTGAATAGGGCCCTTGTTTGATGGTCAGCATACTGTGAGGTCAGTTGGCCATAGAGAGCAGTTCCCAACCTTTCGTCCTCGGGTACCTCCAACAGGTCATGGTTTCAGGATTTCCTTCATCTTTCAATATGTGCTGCAAAGTGAGATTCTAAATGTATTTTTTTTTCCTTTAAAGCGGAGGTCCGCCAATTTTTATTTTTTTATTTTTTTAAAAGCCTGCAGCTACAAATCCTGCAGCTGCTGACTTTTAAAATATGGACACTTACCTGTCCAGTTCACCCGCGATGTCGGCACCCGAGCCTCAGCCCTCAGTTGCTACCACAATCTTTGATAACAGAATCAGGAAATTAGGCCTTGCGGCTTCACTTCCTGGTTCCCTTGTGCGCGAGTCACGCTTCAAAATTAAAATGGTCCCTCCGGTCTTCTATCTCCCAGAAGACAGCGGGGGGGGGGGGGACAGGAAGTGGCGTAGATTATCTGCAGATTCTGCGGATATCTATGCCCGGAAGTGGGTGCAAATACCTGTATTATACAGGTATCTGCACCCCCCTCCCCCTTAAAGGTGCCAAATGTGACACCGGAGGGTTCCGAATAGCAGAGGTTCACTTTTTGTGTGAACCTCCGCTTTAAAATAATATTCATACCTTCTCTGTGTAATAGAATTGCACAGAACAGCCCAGATCCCTCCTCTTCTCGGGTCCCCGCTGGCGCACCGTTTAAAAACCTTCTGCCTTTAGGGCCACTTTAAAGCGGTGATGTGGTGGCCCTTTTTGGGGGCATAAGATTGGCCCGGGGGGTGGCTGTGTCAGTTTCATTCTGGGACACTGTATTGTCCTGGAATTAATGTGCCCGGGACAGACCTGCAAAATGAGGGACTGTCCCGGGCAATCCGGGACACGTGGTCACCCTACCTACATATAAGTGGCTATTCCTATGTGTGTACGTACGTACGTACGTACGTACGTACGTACGTACGTACGTACGTACGTGTGTGTATGTGTATATATATATATATATATGTGTGTGTGTGTGTGTGTGTGTGTGTGTGTGTGTATATATATATATATAATGTATATGTGTGTATATATAATATATATATACTGTATTTACTAACTGCAAGGTTTCCAAAGCCATATCTTTAGGTGTCTATGGAGTTGGGCTACTTGGGCTATTTTCAGGCTGGTCAAATGATGCTCGGGGTCCACTTTGGATCTTGTCCTGGCAATAAGCTGTGCTCAGTGATAGAGTATGTGATGATATTGGAGCGTCTCTCTGCCTCATTACACAAGCGTAGGGCACCATATTGATGATCTCTCAGAAACTGGTCTTTGATGTCCTGCACTCACAGTATGTTCTCAGTCTTCCAGGTCAAATGACGCTGAGTGCTGGACATGTAATGGCGGAAAAGAATTGCTGCAGGGGACAGTGCCGCATTTTAGGCGGACATTGCAGCCAGTGTTGCCTTTTTTTTTTTTTTAAACCCCTCTTTCCAAGGGGAACTTTAAAAAAAAATTTGCCTAGAATTCAGCTTTAAAAGGCCAACTCTTAACATTTATAGCAGGGATATGCAATTAGCGGACCTCCAGCTGTTGCCAAACTACAAGTCCCATGAGGCATAGCGAGACTGACAGCATCAAGCATGACACCAGAGGCAGAAGCATGATGGGACTTGTAGTTTGGCAACAGCTGGAGGTCCGCTAATTGCATATCCCTGATTTATAGTAACTTGACCAGATTCACTTCAGGACATAAGCATGTTATCTTCGTATAAAGAAGGCAGTACTAATTATTCTTTATTGGAGGATGTGTTGTGTGCCAAGGTCCTCACATGTGGAGCTCTTGCAAGATCCGAATAAATTGACACTTCCCCTCAGACTTAATGCAAGTCAGCGCTTATTGATTGTGTCTGCATGTCCTCGGTGAGGTCGCACTGCTGCTCTCGAACACCGATCGATGAGTGCGTTCTGGCATTAACTCTGCTGTACGGCGTCACTTCATTTGGTTAATGTTTCGATTATTAGTTATGAGAGGATTACTGGATCACGTGGCATGGCCATGTGTAAAATAGGTTTCTTCATTGGCTGTGGTTGATGATCTCCGTACACGTGGGGATAGAGGCAAATGCAAAGGAGGAGGGGGGCATGGGAACCAAATGATGGGGGTGTGAGTATGGATCTTTGATTAGTTTTAAAAGACATCGTACCGCCAGAGGTCTTGCATGAGATTTTTTTTTTTTTTTAAATGCCAAGCTTTACTACCACTTTTAAGTGATAGTAAAGCCTAATCCAAAATTAAGGTTCCCCTGCAGTTTTAAGTCACCACACCGTTTATGCACAGCATACTAGCACATTATGACAGACTTCATCTGCAAACTGAGTCCTCCAGTGGAGTGCAGTCACGGCTCCCCTGGTGTTCCTTCCATCTTCCCCTGGTATTCCTTCCCTCTTTCCCCTGGTGTTCCTTCCATCTTCCCCGGGTATTCCTTTCCTCTTTCCCCGGGTGTTCCTTCCCTCTTTGCCCGGGTGCTCCTCCTTCCCTCTTTGCCCGGGTGCTCCTCCTTCCCTCTTTGCCCGGGTGCTCCTCCTTCCCTCTTTGCCCGGGTGCTCCTCCTTCCCTCTTTGCCCGGGTGCTCCTCCTTCCCTCTTTGCCCGGGTGGTGCTCCTTCCCTCTTTGCCCGGGTGGTGCTCCTTCCCTCTTTGCCCGGGTGGTGCTCCTTTCCTCTTTGCCCGGGTGGTGCTCCTTTCCTCTTTGCCCGGGTGGTGCTCCTTTCCTCTTTGCCCGGGTGGTGCTCCTTTCCTCTTTGCCCGGGTGGTGCTCCTTTCCTCTTTGCCCGGGTGGTGCTCCTTTCCTCTTTGCCCGGGTGGTGCTCCTTCCCTCTTTGCCCGGGTGGTGCTCCTTCCCTCTTTGCCCCCGGCTGCTCCTTCCCTCTTTGCCTGGGTGGTGCTCCTTCCCTCTTTGCCCGGGTGGTGCTCCTTCCCTCTTTGCCCGGGTGGTGCTCCTTCCCTCTTTGCCCGGGTGGTGCTCCTTCCCTCTTTGCCCGGGTGGTGCTCCTTCCCTCTTTGCCCGGGTGGTGCTCCTTCCCTCCTTTCCCCCCCCCGGGTGTTGGTGTTCCCTCTTCTCCCCCCCCCCCCCGGGTGTTGGTGTTCCCTCTTCTCCCCCCCCCCCCCCGGGTGTTGGTGTTCCCTCTTTCCCCCCCCCCCCGGGTGTTCCTTCCCTCTTTTTCCCCCCCGGGTGTTCCTTCCCTCTTTTTCCCCCCCGGGTGTTCCTTCCCTCTTTTTCCCCCCCGGGTGTTCCTTCCCTCTTTTTCCCCCCAGGGTGTTCCTTCCCTCTTTTTCCCCCCAGGGTGTTCCTTCCCTCTTTTTCCCCCCAGGGTGCTCCTTCCCTCTTTTTCCCCCCCGGGTGCTTCTTCCCTCTTTTTCCCCCCCGGGTGCTCCTTCCCGGTTTCCTATCTTTGGCCTCTTGAGTGGCCGGGCTGTGGCAACATCACTTCTGCACATACGCATGGGAGTCGCATCGCTGGAGCACACAGAGTGGGCATAAATGAGATCTGAGCTGTGCATGTGCAGCTCACATCACATTATCCGCTGACCGGCAGGAGGGACATTTTTGACATAAGAGAGACCTAGTCTAGAGGGTCTCTTCTGCTATAAAAACCCTTCGCTGTCACTTTAAAATATCGTTTTTTCATAGACGGCTCTTATCTGGAAACATCGGAAACTCGAACTTGGAAGTCCACATACGCTTGGCCAATGGCCATATATTGGAGGTGTGATGGTCAGGTGTCCAGAAATTTTTCCTCGTGTGTATTCTAGGAGAAAGTGGTGGGAAACTGTCTCGTGTTTGCTCACAGCTGGTTTAAATCATACTGCGTCCTTGGAGTATATCATTACTTACCGGGGAAGTATAGCTTTGGATGGACTTTGGAAGAGTAAATACTGTCTGTCCACAACCTCTCCCTCATTCCCTGCCCTTTCTAGGACAAGAAAAATGATGGGAGTAGTTGTCACTGGGACGTGAAGATAAGGACGCTGTACTGTTGCGTTTTTTTTTATGGTGTTGCTTGGGTTTTTTTATGGTGTTGCTTGGTGTTCACTTTTTATTGTGGCAGTAGTGACTGTCTCTTGTGTTCCATTCATCAGATACCAAGCGGTTGTTACCGCTCATTGTGGAAATGACCTTTCTGGCTAGATAAGACCCATTGCACCGTTCCAAGTTTCTAACTTCCACTTGTTAATCCTAATCTTTTAATTTTGTTATGTCTTTCAGTACCCGCAGTCCTTCTTCTTCTTTTTTTGGCTGAGTAAAAGGAACACAAATTTACATTTCTATTTAATTTTCTTTGACCTTCTCTTGTGCGGCTGTCGGCCTGCACCATCACATCTCCAGCGCTGTCTCCGGAATGATGTGTGAGGTGTTACCATGCTTCTGATTAATACCGGCGTCTGTACTACCCCAAGGCTCCCTACTTATTATGTAGTGCGTCCATTGCTGGGGCTTCATTTGGGACTGTCAGCCTTGTCTGCATAATAGCTGCTTCTTGTGTGGATGGACCATTATTCAGCATCGGTCACAGTGGCTTTGTCTGCCTTTTGTAATTGGGAGGCGGAAAGAACAGCCGCGTCTGGTTGGCGATTGCGGTTCTTTTTCCCGGCATAATGTCCGGTTTCTGTAACATGGGCAGGTACTTGTTAGGTCAGCTGAAGACGTGCCATTCAAGGCAGACTGCGTTCAAAGATAGGTGGGAAGAGTATGGGGTGCTCCACCTGTGGCCCCCTCCAGCTGCAGCGCAACTACAAGTCCCATGAGGCATTGCAAGTATGACGGTTACAAGCATGGCTCCCAAAGGCAGAGGCATGATGGGACTTGTAGTTTAAAACAGCTTAAAGGGGTTTTCCACCCATTTTTTAAGTTTAATAAAAGTCAGCAGCTACTAAAAGTGTAGCTGCTGGCTTTTAATAAACTGACACTTGCCTGCTCCAGCGACGCGCCAGCCGGGGGTCCGCTCCTCTTCCCCCCCCCCCTCCCCGGCCGGCGTCTTCATTGTCACTGTGGACACCCGGCCGTGACAGCTTTCGGCTTCACGGCCGGGCACCCACTGCGCATGCGCGAGCGGCCCTGCACTGTTTGATTAGACAGGCAATCGCCTAGGACCTGACGTGCCCTAGGCGATCGCCTACAGGGAGGGGCTGCCAAAAGGCGATTAAGCTTAATCGCCTTTGCAGCCCCTCGGCGGAAGGAGGAAGTGGGACAGGAAGTCCCCTTCTCCTGAAGCCCCCACTCCCCCCCCAAAAAAATTACATGCCAAATGTGGCATTTAAGGGGGCGAGGAGTGGGTTAAGAGGAAGTTCCATTTTTGGGTGGAACTCCTCTTTAAGGGCCATAGAGTGAGCACCCATGGTAAGAACTACTGGGGAAGGAAATATAACTAACGAGAGCTCTACGCAGAGACTCCACTCTGAAAAAGTTTATTCTGATAAGAAATTTCTTATCCAACGCATTTTGGATGTATAAAGGTGCCCTGTACACACTATTAGATTTTCTGCAGATTTTTGTCTTCACATTTACTAAAATTGTATAATGAGGTCAAACTGTAAGGGCTAGTTTTCACTTGCTTTAAAACATGGCTTTGTACATGCTTTGTTAAAGCTCTTTGAACACCAGTCAAAGCTCCTGTCACTAAATAAAATGGTTGGCTTTGGTTGGCCTTCGGTGAGGCTTTGGTTGGCCTTCGGTGAGGCTTTGGTTGGCCTTCGGTGAGGCTTTGGTTGGCCTTCGGTGAGGCTTTGGTTGGCCTTCGGTGAGGCTTTGGTGGGCCTTCGGTGAGGCTTTGGTGGGCCTTCGGTGAGGCTTTGGTGGGCCTTCGGTGAGGCTTTGGTGGGCCTTCGGTGAGGCTTTGGTGGGCCTTCGGTGAGGCTTTGGTGGGCCTTCGAAGCACCACTAAAGCAACATGGGGAATCATTTTTGGAGCAAAAACAAGGTGTAAACAGGACTGTAGCCTAACAATTTTATTTAGTGAAAGCGTTCAGAGAGCTTTAACAAAGTGTGTGCAAAGCCTCGTTTTGAAGCAAGTGTAAACTAGCCGTTGGTGTGTGTGTTGAAGCCGAAGCAAGTGTAAATGAGCCCTAGGAGTTTCAATTTGTATAATCAGACAGGCCTTTGCACTACATGGTTTTGGTAAATCCGAAGACCAAAATCTGCAGAAAATCTAATAGTGTGTATAGGGTTTTACATAGAGCTACAAATTTAAGGATGAAAATTAAAGCCAAAGGAAGTTTATTATATGGTAATATAGCTATTTTACCAAATTGGTTTGTTTGAAACGTGCCAATTCATGTGCCAGGTAGGTAAGTAGCCACACAACGAAAATCTGTCTTTAGTTGAATTTGCCCTTTAAACAATGCTTTCCATGGGGAGTGACCCTTTTACTTGTTCATGCTGCCCGAGGGAGTTGCGGACGTCGGCATTGATTGGAAAATGCAATATGTATTGCCCTCCTGCCCTCTCTCACGATTATGTCTCCCCAGAGGAGAGCATCAATTTCTATCCAGAGCCCAGACTGGAGCTGCCATGCAGTCATGCCTCCTCGCCAATGTACCCGCTGCAGAGTCTAGTCAGCAGAGCAGGAGAAATATTATACACTGAAAACATTCAGCCAGCGCCACATAAAGCTCATTATGAAACCTCTTCCAAATTGGCTGTGGCTGTGTAGGGCGTCGGGTTCACTTAAGCTATGGGCGGCCCTGACCCTTAATTGCCAGAAAGGCCTATAACTTGTCATTAGGCGGCTTTGATGTGCAGAATTGTTGTGTGCTGTTGCCTGTGGGCACTGCCGAAAATTCTCTGCGTGAAAAATATGAGGGGTGGGGCCCTGGTGGGCAAAAAACACGGGATGTGTGCTCTAAAGAATACAGCATGTCACAAAAGTAAGTACTCCCCTCACATTTTTGTAAATATTTTCTTCTTTTCATGTGACAACACTGAAGAAATGACACTTTGCTACAATGTTGTGTAGTGAGTGTACAGCTTGTATAACAGTGTAAAGTTGCCGTCCCCTCAAAATATCTCAACACACAGACATTAACCACTTAAGGACCGGACCAATATGCTGCTAAATGACCCAAGGGGTTTTTACAATTCGACACTGCGTCGCTTTAACAGACAATTGCGCGGTCGTGCGACGTGGCTCCCAAACAAAATTGGTGTCTTTTTTTTTCCCACAAATAGAGCTTTCTTTTGGTGGTACTTGATCACCTCTGCGGTTTTTATTTTTTGCGCTATAAACAAAAATAGAGCGACAATTTTGAAAAAAATGCAATATTTTTTTACTTTTTGCTATAATAAATATCCCCCAAAAATATATAAAAAAACTTTTTTTTCCCCTCCGTTTAGGCCGATACGTATTCTTCTACCTATTTTTGGTAAAAAAAATCGCAATAAGCGTTTATCGCTTGGTTTGCGCAAAATGTATAGCGTTTACAAAATAGGGGATAGTTTTATTGCATTTTCATAATATTTTTTTTTTTTTTACTACTTATGGCAGCGATCAGCGATTTTTTTTTCGTGACTGCAACATTATGGCGGACACTTCGGACAATTTTGACACATTTTTGGGACCATTTTCATTTTCACAGCAAAAAATGCATTTAAATTGCATTCTTTATTGTGAAAATGACAGTTGCAGTTTGGGAGTTAACCACAGGGGGCGCTGAAGGAGTTTCGTTTCACCTAGTGTGTGTTTACAACTGTAGGGGGGTGTGGCTGTAGGTGTGACGTCATCGATCGTGTCTCCCTATAAAAGGATGACACGATCGATGCAGCCGCCACAGTGAAGCACGGGGAAGCCGTGTTTACACACGGCTCTCCCCGTTCTTCAGCTCCGGGGAGCGATCGCCGCACCCGCGGTCCCAGAGCGGGTCGCGCGGGCTGGGTACTAGTACAGGACGTACCTGTACGTACATGTGCCCAGCCGTGCCATTCTGCCGACGTATATGTGCAGGAGGCGGTCCTTAAGTGGTTAATGTCTAAACCGCTGGCAACAAAAGTGAGTACACCCCTAAGTGAAAATGTCCAAATTGGGCCCAAAGTGTCAATATTTTGTGTGGCCGCCATTATTTCCCAGCACTGCCTTAACCCTCTTGGGCATGGAGTTCACCAGAGCTTCACAGGTTGTCACTGGAGTCCTCTTCACCTCCTCCATGACGACATCACAGAGCTGGTGGATGTTAGAGACCTTGCGCTCCTCCACCTTCCGTTTGAGGATGCCCCACAGATGATCAATAGGGTTTGGGTCTGGAGACATGCTTGGCCAGTCCATCACCTTTACCCTCAGCTTCTTTAGCAAGGCAGTGGTCCTCTTGGAGGTGTGTTTGGGGTCGTTATCATGTTGGAATACTGCCCTGCGGTCCAGTCTCTGAAGGGAGGGGATTATGCTCTGATTTAGTATGTCATAGTACATGTTGGCATTCATGGTTCCCTCAATGAACTGTAGCTCCCCAGTGCCAGTGTTTCGTCAGATTAGACGACCTGTCAGAATTTGTAATGGAAGTGACGTTTCGTAGCCACCATCTTGCTAAACCCCTCACTTCTCCACAGTAGGGATAGTGAGAAGCCGCATGCGGACATCTTGTTACACCCACCATTGTTTTACATTTCACACTTATTTTTAAGTTTATATAGTGAAATACAATATTTAAAACGCCGTCTGACTGTTCAGATGTTGAATTTAAAAAGCCTATGCAGGTAAATGGCACTCACGTTGACTAATGCCCTTGCTATAGGTGTAGTCCATGTTCATACTACTTAAAGAGGAAGTAAACTCCAGTGCACAAATCATTTGCAACTATAAGGCCACCAATTTATACTTTTTTTAAAGCTCTTTGCAATCCGATTTATCTACCTATCATGCTTATTACTGCTTTTCCAGTGTAGTTTCGATGTATCCCAGCTGCAGGCTGCGCCATTTTAGCTCCTGTCTGCTTCCTGCCCTCAGCATACTTCCGCCCTCCCTTTGTGTTTTGCGCGTGCGCAGTGTGTCTTCTTGCTCGTTGACGCTGGACGCCGATGTTGCATCCTCTGTGACGTGCAAGTCACATGGGGCGTATCCATGGGACTGTAATCTTGCGAGAGAAATAAACTGACAGCCCACGAAGCGTGCCGTAACTTAAGGCACAAATGCGCATGCGCCGGCGACGTCATTGAAGTAAAAATTGGCAATTTCTTCTAAAGCAGGGGTGCCCAACCTTTTGAAGAGTGAGGGCCACTTAAGCAACTTGGTAACCAGTCGCGGGCCACAATGAGCGGAGCGGGCGGATGACAGGTCACGGCTACTCTATAGGCCCTCTGATCCGCCCTGATGGAAGGGGATGAATTCCCTTCTGTTTAATCGGATTGGAGGTAGGCGCACGTAAACGGGCACCTGACTCTGAAGAGGTGAATTGAGGCTCCCATTTGGTGGGGCTGGTTGTGTGAAAAGGGCCTAAGACTGCTTTCACACTGATGTGCTGTGGTTTACCCACACTGTGGGTGCAGCGTAGTGCACCTGTGTCTATCCTGCGGGTTAGCTGAACTTTGCCATAGACTCTACCTGTGGCAAAAGCCGGCGCTGTAGAGGAAACATTGGCTTATGGGGCTCTGCTCCGCAGGCGCTTTCTTCCTTTACCACCAGCTTCATTCACACCACTGATGCTGTGGTATGACGGGTCGGCAATCTGGGCTTGCCAACCCGCCATTTCAGAGCAGGAGGTCGCGGGCCACATCAGAGGGCTCCGCGGGCCACATGTGGCCCCCGGGCCACTGGTTGGCCACCCCTGTTCTAAAGGGTGCACAATGTAGCCATATGAAAGATATGCACATGTAAGTTACTCTAGGCTCCATGACATGGGGAAAAGTTATGAATTAGAGTTTACAACCAAGTTTTCAGGCGGGCTTCAGGAGATATGTAAATGGCCTATATATATATATATATATATATATATATATATATATATATATATATATATATATATATAGTAAAGGCATTATTTTATATTTATTCAGAGCTGCACAGTTTTATCTACAGGCCCCTTTTACCTACATAGGTAATTTCTTAGTAAAGAGGAACTAAACCTTTAATTTCCTGGCCTGTCTGAGCTTACAGGTGATCTCTCAGCTCCTAAGTCTATAATGTGGAAAGTCAAACAACTGACAGCCAATCAGATTGCATGTGACCTCTCACCCTTTGATACTTTAGGACTGGTAATCTGCAATATAAGTAGCCCTAAATTGCAACTTTCTTTGATTTAATGGTGGTGCTTATGGGAGAGAGCGTCGTCGTGAAATGTACCTGACTAAATACCTGAATATCACTTAATTTCAGCCTCTTGTAATCCCGTGAGCCTGGGAAAGGCCTGGGAGCCAATCAGGTGTCCTGAATTCACATGTACTGTTAAGGAATATGTAGACATGAGGAGAGAGCCGGGGGATGACCTCATCAAACTGTTGCTGCTCCTTTACTACCCAATAGATTGGAGCTCAGGAGTGTGTGGATCCAAGTCCAACCCACCTGAAGAAGCCCACCAGGAAGCTGTCATCTGTACTGGGCCAACTATCTGGGCAAGGGCATGTCTGCCTATGGGTGGCCCAGTACAGTGATGGCTTCCCGGTAGGTTAACTTAGGACCTGAACTGAGCTTATCCAATCACAGGTTGGGGCGGGGGGAGAGGAGGTGACGCGACTTTGTTGCGTTTTTCGCCCTGTTTGGAAAACATTAACAAGAACTGTAGCTGCTGACTTTAAATAAAAGGGGCACTCGCCTGTCCAGGGATCCATGTGATTTTGATGCAGTACAGGGACCGCACAGAAATCGTTGCGAATTCCGCACTGTATCAGTGTGAATCGGGCCTTAGGGGGGAAGTTCCGCTTTAACTGCAGTAGGCATACTCTATTGTCAAAAGTATTGGGACACCTGCCTTTACACGCACATGAACTTTAATGACATCCCAGGGGTCTTCCCCATACACACTATTACATTTTTTGCAGATTTTTACAAGCTGTGTATTTGATCTGTTTTTTTTTTATTTGCCTTGAGTTCAGCTTTTACTTGCACCGGCCAGGCAATTGGCATTCTCAGGAGGAGGTCAGCATTGTCGGATTTTCTCCTGGTCCAGGCTTGTTGGTGTTTTTCATTGTCCTATTTTTAGAGCTTCCTCCTGACCATGTCCAGCAGAAATGCCCGGCTTGTCACACGGCAGCTCTGAATTCTCTAATCACTTTCCTGTATCTATTTATAAAACGGATAATTACACTTTGCAGACTGAACCGCTCTCGCTTCTCGCACTTTTTTTTTTTTTTTTCCTCCATCGTTCTATTTTCTTTCTAATCATCTCAGATTATTATTTGTACAAAGCCTCGAATCACAGAGAAGTAATTGGCCAATAATTTCTGATGAGTGTACACAATTGTAACATTAACCATCCAAACAGGTTCTGCTCAGACAGGAAGCCGGGAGATGCTTAGGAAATTGTCCCGAGTCAGCAAAGGATTTTGGGTAATGGCGTGGTGCCAGTGAGATTTAGCGTCTGACTGTTTGGTGAGGTGCGAGAAATTTAAAGGGCCAGCAAAGTAAAGACATTTAAAGGGCCAGTCCACAGGAAAATGATATTTTAGTTGTTGGTATATTCCAGAGCAGCCATTCTCAACCAGGGTTCCATGGGATTCTAAGGTTCCTCCCAGAGGTTCCGGTCTTCCGCAGCTTTTCACGCAAGCCTTCCCTGCGTAGCCTCTCTCTTCCACACTTTCTGCCGCTCTGTGCTGCTTTCTGGTTCCTGGGTCCTCGGCTATGCGCGTCGGGACCCTTCGTAATAAGACCACGCTATATTAACCACTTAAGGACCGCCTCCTGCACATATACGTCGGCAGAATGGCGCAGCTGGGCACAAGCACGTACCTGTACGTTCTCTTTAAGTGCCCAGCCGCGGGCGCGCGCCCACGGCACACTCCCGCGACCCGGTCCGAAGCTCCGTGGCCGCGGGACCTATGGACCCGATCGCCGCCGGAGTCCCACGATCGGTCCCCACAGCTTCCCCGTTCTTCACTGTGGCGCCGTCATTGATCGTGTGTTCCCTTATATAGGGAAAGACGATCAATGACGTCATACGTCAAGCCCCGCCCCCTACAGTTAGAAACACATATGAGGTCACACTTAACCACTAGGGGGCGCTGAAGGGGTTAACTCCCAAACTGCCACTAGGGGGCGCTGAAGGGGTTAACTCCCAAACTGCAATTGTCATTTTCACAGTAAACAATGCATTCTTATAGCATTTTTTGCTGTGAAAATGACAATGGTCCCAAAAATGTGTCAAAATTGCCTGATGTGTCTGCCATAATGTCGCAGTCACGAAAAAAATCGCTGATCGCCGCCATTGGTAGTAAAAAATAAAAAAATAAAAATGCAATAAAACTATCCCCCTTTTTTTTTTATAAACGCTATAAATTTTGCGCAAACCAATCGATTAACGCTTATTGCGATTTTTTTTTTTAACCAAAAATAGGTAGAAGTATACGTATCGGCCTAAACCTGAGGAACTTTTATTTTTTTTATATATATATTTGAGGGATATTTATTAAAGCAAAAAGGAAAAAATATTGCATTTTTTTTCAAAATTGTCGCTCTATTTTTGTTTATAGCGCAAAAAATAAAAACTTCAGAGGTGATCAAATACCACCAAAAGAAAAAAAGGAAGCCAATTTTGTTTGGGAGCCACGTCGCACGACCGCGCAATTGTCGGTTAAAGCGACGCCGTGCCGAATCGCAAAAACTAGCCAGGTCCTTTACCTGCATTTTGGTCTGGGTCTTAAGTGGTTAAGATATCTCTCAATTCACTCAATTGAACTCCTTCCCATTGAAAGCAACGGGAAACCGCGGCTATACCGGCGCATTGTGGGCGGTATTGACCCTTTTACGCCTGCTAGCAGGGGTAAAACCGCACCGCTAGTGTCCAAATACCGCCGCACTTCGGACGGTAAGGTGCCGCTAAAAATAGCGTCGCTTTACCGCCACCGCACCTTCCGTCCCAGTGTGAAAGGGGCCTAAGTGTTATAACATGACAGGGTCTCTTTAAACCACTTTAATAGTTTATTTTATCGTATATGTGTACCTTATTTTATTTGGAGAGGGTATCGTGAGGAGCGAGAACACACACGGCTCCCAGGTGGACAGAAACGGAGTGGATAATTATGGCGGGGGGGGGGGGTCTCACTGTTGGAGCATCCAGGAGATGACTTGTCCCTCCAGGGTCCACCAAATAATATATTGTTTGCATGTACTAATCTTTTATATTTGATCCATGAGCAAGAATATTATTCTGGTTTTCTTTTTTTCCCTACAAAGTGAATGACTTATTTTTTTGTATAGTCAAGGCCAGTGCCGATCCTGACCTCCCTGGGGCCCTAAGCGCCTTGCATAGTGAGCCTATAGGGCGGATCGGCCCTGGTCAAGGTAATGAAATCTGTGACAGTAGAAATATGGGGGTTGCCCTTGCCGACCTTTTTATAGGTGCAGTTTTCGGGGCTGTCCTCTTGATGGGGCTTTGTAGGGCGTACACTGGTGATGCGCATTGGCTACATCTTATGGGTTTATAATGTTTTGTGTCCTTTTTTGTTTTGCAGTGCTGCTAAGGGAAGAGGTATCACAACTGCAGGATGAGGTCCACTTGCTCCGACAAATGAAGGAAATGCTAGCAAAAGACCTGGAAGAGTCCCACGACAGCCGGTCGGCGGAAGTTTTGTCTGTTACGGAGCTGAAGGTGCAACTGGTGCAAAAAGAGCAGGAGTTGGCCAGGGCAAAGGAGGCATTACAAGGTAAATTTATCCCATAGCAGGGCTGGACTGGGACAAAAATTCGGCCCTGGACTTCATCCAGACCGGCCCACTTTAATTCAATAAAATGCTGCCCCCCCCCAAAAAAAATCACGCCCACCAAAAGGCCCCTACATCCATTATTGTATATCATGAGAGGGTGAGAGAGAGGGGAATGAGAGAGAGGGTTAAGGGAGAGGGGGTGAGTGTAAGAAAAAGAGAGTGAGTGTAAAAGAGAGGGGGTGAGTGTAGGACCCCTTTTTACACTGAGGCGTTTTTTAGGCGCTTTTGGGCGCCTGTAAAGCGACTGAAAAACGCTTCCGCTGCAGTCCCAGTGTGAAAGCCTGAGTGCTTTCACACTGGGGCGCTGCAAGGGCATTAAAAAAGTCCTCCAAGCAGCATCTCTGTTTTAAAAAACGGCCCACTGAGCCATCGGCCCACCGGGAAACTCCCTGTAGTCCCTATGGCCAGTCCATCCCTGTCCCATAGGCTCCTCAGGGAGCGTGCTCTGTGAAAATGATTCAAATTATTTCACAACAAAAAAAAGGGGGCCGTGCTCCAATGACATCCCTATTTATAATAGGAAACCTCTACTATTAAGCCCGGGTGGGCGAAACGTGTTAGGGGTTGAAGGATGCAGTTTTTGCTATTCATAAATGGCGCTGTCTAGCTTTGATGGCATTGGAGTACAGTACCTTTTCTTTGTGGTGGTGTTTATTATATAGAGTGTAGATGGGCTCCTTGGGCTTTGCCACCCAGATGCCTGTGGGGTTGTAGAGCAGTTGGGCAGTCTGATGCAGTGAGGCTTTCAGTTGTTATTTAAATCATTTTCCACATTCCCTAAATTTTTCTACATGCATCTACACCAACAGTTAACCCTGTGCAACCATCAAATTTTATCCAGCCTTCATGAAGTCATTTTCAACTGGAAAGGAGTTAAAGCAACTCTGTTGGTAGGTAAAAAGCACCATCTTTAAAAAAAAAAAAAAAAAAAAAGGGTTAATACAGCCGTGGCCAAAAGTTTTGAGAATGACTCAAATATTAATTTCCACAAAGTCTGCTGCTTCAGTGTTTTTGGATCTTTTTTGTCAGATGTTGCTATGGGATACTGAAGTATAATTACAGGCATTTCATTAGTGTTAAAGGCTTTTACTGACAATTATATTAACGCGGAGGTCCACAAAAATGGAACCTCTGCTTTTCAGAATCCCCCCCCCCCCCCCCTCTGGTGTCACATTTGCTTCCACTTCCGGGCATAGACTCCCGCAGGGGTTACGCCACTCCCCCCCGCTGTCTTCTGGGAAACACACAGGTCCCACAAGACGGCAGGGACCAGTGAGGACGCGCAGCGCGACTTGCGCATGCGCAGTAGGGAACCGGGAAATGAAGCCGCTATCCTCACCGAGGATGGCGGCGGG